>NW_028260469.1:0-40000 GCF_056163025.1 Triticum urartu
CACTGGGAGAGGATTTGCCTGGGATTGTTTAAGCAATTCCCTTAATCGTCGACCCCTTGCCAATTGATTCTGACTTGTTTTATCGAGAGCAGAGGCGAATTGTGCAAAGGCTTGTAACTCTGCGAATTGCGCTAGTTCCAATTTTGATTTGCCAGCTACTTGTTTCATGGCTTTAATTTGAGCCGCGGATCCTACTCTGGAAACAGAAATACCCACATTAATAGCGGGTCGAATTCCGGCATTGAATAGATCCGCAGATAAGAATATTTGTCCATCTGTAATGGAGATTACATTAGTAGGAATATAGGCGGAAACGTCTCCAGATTGAGTCTCAACTATTGGTAAAGCGGTCATACTTCCTTCGCCTAAAAGAGAATTTAATTTAGCGGCTCTTTCTAAAAGGCGTGAATGCAAATAAAAAACATCCCCTGGATAAGCCTCACGTCCGGGAGGTCTTCTTAATAGAAGGGACATTTGGCGATAAGCTTGTGCCTGTTTGGAGAGATCATCATAAATTATTAAAGTATGCCGTTCGCGGTACATAAAATACTCAGCCAGGGCTGCTCCCGTATAAGGAGCGAGGTATTGTAATGTAGCAGGTGAATCCGCCATTTCAGCTACTACAATAGTGTATTCCATGGCCCCCATCCTCATGGAAAGTAGTTACTACTTGAGCTACGGAGGATGCTCTTTGACCGATAGCTACATAAACACATATTACACCTTGCCCTTTTTGATTGAGAATTGTATCTGTGGCTACTGCTGTTTTGCCAGTCTGTCTGTCCCCAATAATTAACTCTCGCTGACCGCGCCCTATAGGGATCATCGAATCGATAGCAATAAGCCCTGTTTGAAGAGGTTCGTATACGGAACGCCTGGAAATTATACTTGGAGCAGGAGATTCAATTAAGCGAGATTCGGAAGCTATAATTTCGCCTTTCCCATCAATAGGTTTAGCCAGAGCATTTACAACACGACCCAAGTAAGCCTCACTCACGGGTATCTGAGCAATTCTTCCTGTTGCTTTTACAAAACTTCCCTCTTGTATCATCAACCCATCGCCCATTAATACAATCCCAACATTTTTGGATTCCAAATTCAGAGCAATACCCCTAGTACCTTCTGCAAATTCGACTAATTCACCTGACATTATTTCACCAAGACCTATAATACGAGCAATCCCATCCCCCACTTGAACTACGCGACCTATATTCTCAATCCCTACTTTCCTATTATATTGTTCAATACGTTCGCGGAGAATTTTATGAATTTCGTCGACTCGAAGGGTTGCCATTAGTGTTTCTTGACTCTTTTTTCGGAAGCAAGGGGAAAAATAATGCCTAAATTCTAAACGAAAGTAGAAGTTCAAGGCCTAATTAATTTAATTATTTCTTCCATTCCAGGGACCCGAGAATGCCAATATTAGCACGAATCGTACGGAAATGTAACTCGGTATTCAAACAACTATTCAGAGTTCCTAGAGCTCCTTGTACGGCCTGTTGGAAAACCCGCTGTCGGACCTGATTCATTGCCCTTTGTTTTTCAAAATAAAGGGTTTCGTTTTTAGACTTTTCCAATTGTTCCAAACTAATAGAAGTAGCATTAATCAAATTTGCTTTTTCTCGTTCTATCTCAGAGTATCCATTCATTCGATACTCATCCGCTTCTAGTTCGACTTTCTGTAATCGAATCCGAGCTTTTTCGAGTTGCTCAATGGTCCCTCTACGCAATTCTTCTGAATTTCGAATAGTACTCAAGATCCTCTGTTTTCGATTATCTAATAAATCTTTTAATGAAAGTAGATTATTTTGTAAGTTTACAACTTTTATGATCTCTTCCCGAACCAAACATGAATCTTTCGATTCATTTGGCTCTCACGCTCCTTTTTTTTTTTCTATAGCTATTTCCATATCTTTTTTTTAAGTAATGAGCCTATCCTCTATCTTCTTTTTTATGTTTATATTTCAATATACCGAAACCTATATAAGACTAGATAAATATTAAGAGGACTCTTCCGCCTAGATAAAAATATATCATGGTCAGCAAAGTTGTTTCTTTATTTTTATTTGCCCTCTAGTTAATAATTTCAATTTCATTAAGAAAAACTAACTAAATAAATGGAAAATGAAAATTAATAGAATTCTTTTTTATTTTTTTTTTCTTCAAATCCAAAAAATTTCTCTTTTTTATACATAGGTCGTCGATTCGGCATTGGTTAAAAAAGGGCAGGGTGCCCCCTTTTTTTTCTAGTAAATAGTTCAAACCATTTTATCGATATGAGTGTTCTATATCAGATAAATTTTACATTAGCTATTTCCCGTTTAAATTGGTACTAATACTAATATAGTTGTAGAAAGAGTACCTCTTTTTGCCTGGACTTCAAGCAGTTTAGCTTTAACCGTGTTAATGGTCTCACATTCTTGGTTTATAGAGAATCAAAGTTGATTTACCAATGAGTCGCGAAATGCTATGGTTCTTCCATATGATTTCTGAATTTATTCAGAAGTAATTCGTCGAGATCGTGCACCCTTTTCTTATTTATCCGAAAAATACTAAAAAATATTATAAAGTGCAGCCGGATAGATCCAATCTATTCTTGAAATAGACAACTCGCACACACTCCCTTTCCAAAAAAAATCAAAACACCAACCACTACAGTTAGATTTATTAGATTTGTTGCTAAAATATCGGTATTAAGCCCGAAACTGCCAGCGGATGGCCAGTGAGCTAAAAAAACGAAAGAATGGGTTACATTTTTCATATGCTCTCCTCTTATAGATAGGACGAACAAAGAACAAAGTTTTTCGATCACTTACTTCGCTCGCCCTTTTTTGATCGGTTTTTTTAATGCAAATAGATTCAATCTAGTAATTTCTTTTAGATTAAGTCTTACGTCTTGTTTGACCGGTGAAAGACTTCCTTTGTTGAAATGTTCTGTTCCCAAAATTCCTAAAATAAAAGGAAAAAACTTTCCACTTTCCTAAACTAAGGACGGGAAATAAGAAGGTGAGCATATCTTCTAAATTAATAATACTCAACTCAGCCCTTCCTAGAATGGGGTATTATCTGTCCCGATAAATAGATAATTCCAGGAGTAATAAATAGGAGTAAATTAAATAAAGTATTGATATAATTGGAATTGTGGAAGCAAATACCAATTTACTAAAAAAAGAAAAAAGTATCTAATCGAAATCGAAAGAATTTTTTTTTTAAGATTAAACAAAAGGGTTCGCAAATAAAAGCGCTAGTGCCACAACTAGTCCATAAATTGTTAAAGCTTCCATAAAAGCTAGACTAAGCAATAAAGTACCTCGTATTTTACCTTCTGCTTCTGGCTGTCTCGCAATACCTTCTACAGCTTGTCCTGCAGCAGTACCTTGACCAACTCCAGGTCCAATAGAAGCAAGCCCTACGGCCAATCCAGCAGCAATAACAGAAGCAGCAGCAATTAGTGGATTCATGGTGAGTAGTTCCTCGTGTCAAAAAAAAGAAATGGTTAAGGATACAATCAACCAATAAATTCTTACTTCTAAGCTCTATTGGGGAGAAGTAAAGTAACTAAAAAGTACAAATTGAAATCAAATTGAAATGATAATGTGAATTGTCCGAACTACATAGAAGGGAATTCCATATCCATATATCGGATTAGATAATGAATCTAACCTAGGAATATATAATATAATATCCTATATATATACATTTGTTTCTTCTATTTTGTTTGCATATTTTCTCATTTTCTATTGAATCGGATTCTAAAATCATTGCTTAAAGTGGAAACCTGCATAAAAGAGGACTCCACTTATAGACATTAAGGATATTATAGTATAGATCTAGCCTGACTCCACCCTCCTTAATGCATATATACTTTGAAAATTCCATAATATAGTCTATTCTATTCTCTCTCCTACAACTCTAGGCTATATATTCATACGCATTTCTAACTATTTTTTTGCAACCAAGCAGATTATCTGGAACCATGCATGAATTGAGCTAAGCTGCAAAAAAAAAAAATACTATTTCCAAAAAGAGTCAATTCAATGATGACCCTCCATGGATTCACCTATATAGGCTGCGGCTAATGTTGCAAAAATAAGAGCTTGAATACCGCTTGTAAATAATCCAAGAAACATGACCGGTATAGGGATTACTAAGGGGACTAAAGAAACAAGAACAACAACGACTAATTCATCCGCCAATATATTCCCGAAAAGTCGAAAGCTAAGCGATAATGGTTTTGTGAAATCTTCTAGGATGTTAATTGGTAAAAGGATTGGAGTTGGTTTAATATATTTCTCGAAATAGCTCAATCCTTTTTTGCTAAGACCAGCATAAAAATATGCCGCTGACGTGAGTAAAGCTAAAGCAACAGTAGTATTTATATCATTCGTGGGCGCTGCTAATTCCCCATGGGGTAACTCTATAATTTTCCAAGGTAAAAGAGCACCCGACCAATTCGAAACAAAAATAAAAAGGAACATAGTTCCAATAAAGGGAACCCAGGGACCATATTCTTCTCCAATCTGAGTTTTGCTCAAGTCTCGAATAAACTCAAGGACATATTCAAAAAAATTCTGACCGTCGGTCGGGATGGTTTGTGGATTCCGAACAGCTATGACAACTGAACCTAGCAAGATAGTAATTACGACCCAAGAAGTGATGAGTACTTGGGCATGAATTTGGAAACCTCCTATTTGCCAATAGAAGTGTTGGCCTACTTCTACACCCGATATATCGTATAACCCCTTGAGTGTTTTAATGGAACAAGGTATAATATTCATATTGTCCTCTGATAAAAATTGAACTTCAAAAAAGGAATTCTTTTGATTCAACCATCTCTTTCTCAACTCAGCAACTTGAAGTATTAATCTTATATTTAGGATACCAAGAAAGCACATCAGATCATAATATATATCAATACCCTCTAATATATATCAATATTCCCCTTCTTTTTTCTATGCAAAAAAAATTCTATGCAAAAAAAAAGATATAGTAAAGTAAGTGATTCCATAAATTTACGCAGTTGCCCAAGAATTCACTATATATTCTTAATCAACGATTTCTTATATAGAGAGAACGGCCCTCACAAATTGAAAATACTAATTTGTTAAGAATCAATCGAATTGAAGTCATAGTGTCATCGTTGGCTGGAATCGATATATTCGCGAGATCCGGGTCACAATTTGTATCGACTAAAGAAATAGTAGGAATCCCCAAAATGGCACATTCCCGAAGAGCTATATACTCTTTTTGCTGATCAAGGACGATCACAATGTCTGGCAATCTCGTCATATATTTGATCCCGCCGAGATACCTTTGCAAAGTAGATAATTTTCTCTTCAAGATTGCCACATCTCTTTTTGGGAGATGGTGGAATTTTCCCATTTTTTCTTCTGCTCTTAAGTCTCTAAATTGAGAAAGTCTAGTTTTCGTAATCGACCAATTCGTTAACATACCACTGAACCACTTTTTATTAACATAATGACAACGAGCCCTTATTGCAGCTGATGCTACTAAATCTGTTGCTCTTTTTTTGGTACCAACAATTAAGAAACTTTTTCCCTGACTTGCTGCATCAAAAACTAAATCACAAGCTTCTGATAAAAAACGAGCCGTTCTAGCGAGATTTATAATATGAGTACCTTTACGCTTTGCCGAAATGTAAGGGGCCATTTTAGGATTCCATTTCTTAATACCATGACCAAAATGAACTCCTGCTTCTATCATCTCTTTCAAATTAATGTTCCAATATCTTCTTGTCATTTTTTCCACACTTCCTTTTTTTTAATCCTACCATTCCATTACGGAATTTAGTTCTTTTTGAAGATTAAGAAAGATCCGAAATAGCTTGAAATAAATAATAATTGTTCCGAGAGAACCTTGTACTAAGATAAGAGTTGGCCATTGATACATGGTATAAACATAACCACCTTAATGAATTAACTGACTTGTTTTACTTATTAAAATAAAAATCTTAAAAATCTAAAATTTGACCTGTTAGTGTTCTAAGTTCAAAAGTCTAGTAAAGTAAAAAATATTTTTATGGGGGTTCTTATGTCTCATAAAAATTGTTTGTTACGTCAGAATCTGAAGAAACTAATTCTGTATGGAGAAACAAAAAATCTCTCATTTCCGACGCGAATAGATTTTTTTTTTTTATTTCGAAATAAAGGTTCTTGTCTTGTGGGGAACGATGCACAAATTTTTGGAATCCGGTACCAACAGGTATAATCCCCCCCAGAACTACGTTTTCTTTCAAGCCTTTCAACCAATCAATGCGACCTCGTAGGGCAGCTTTTGCTAAAACTCGAGCAGTTTCTTGAAAACTTGCTTCAGATATGAAACTTTGGGTATTCAGGGAAGCCCTTGTTATTCCCAATAAGATTGCCCGATAATAGATCGATTCATCCAAAGCTCGTCCTGCTCGTTCCGCTCGCAATAGTCCGATTAATTCCCCAGGCGAAAAAACATTAGACATTCCATCTTCGGAAACCCGCACTTTTGATGTTACTTGGCGTATAATAATCTCTATATGTCTATTATGGATCTGTACCCCTTGGGATCGATAAACCTTTTGGATTTTATTAACCAAAGAGATACGACTTTGGGCTATGGTTAGCTCAGCTCCAATCAAGAATCCCCAAGGGACCCCAAGAATTCTTGGTATACGCTCATTCCAATCCTC
The DNA here is from genome assembly GCF_056163025.1 of Triticum urartu. NCBI lineage: Eukaryota > Viridiplantae > Streptophyta > Magnoliopsida > Poales > Poaceae > Triticum > Triticum urartu. The sequence goes on from NW_028260469.1 coordinate 6,683, forward strand.
AATTCTCCTTTCGAGATTCGGGGATAATGAATCAATTGAACGCGCTTCAAAGATTTGTTCCACTTTTGGAAGACCTTGCGTTATGTCACTAGATCTCGATTTTTCATATATAAACGTAACTAACCTATCTCCCTTGTAAAGGATTTCTCCATAATGACCATTAACAGTTGCTCCTGTAGTGGCCAAATAAGGTTTAGCTGCTCTTATAACAAAGGAATTCATATTTACAATGAAAATTTGACCGGATTTTTTTATGTGCGATTTAAATAGACATACATTTTCACAAATAAATTGTCCAAGGTGAATTATTGCCAATGTCTCTTCCCAAGAATCATGATGGACAAAGTGACAATTCAAAAGGAATGGATCCAACATTATGTTACTATCGAAATTAGAAATCCTTTTATTTTCATCTATTAAAGAGTATTTAAGTTCTTGAAGTACTTGGAAGGTTTGTTTTAAATTGTCAACGAACAAATATTTTTTTAACAGGATTTTATTATGCGTTAGTAAATAGTAAGATGAAGAAAAATGCGATATACTAGCTACAATAGCGCCTAAGGGCCCAAAAATTTCTCGAATAGGAATTCTAGGATTCCATTCTTTTATCGCATTGGGATGTTTTGAATTCTTGAATAAACCAATTCGAGAACAGTTGGATGCCGACAAAATCATCAAAGAGTGGTATTCTTTATTTCGATTCAACAAAGTGCCAATAGCTTCTGGATGTTGGCTAAGTGATTCAATCTTCGCCTTGGAATAAAAAGAATTGATATTGGCGCGATCTAACCTATTATGGGGAATCGGTCCTGCACTTGTCCTACCATACCTTTTTCGTGTATACGAAATAGTGGACTTGACTAACTCAATTCTTAGGAAATCGCGAATAAGATCATTTGCTCTTACCTCAACAAGGGAAGCACCAGCCTTTTCTTTTTCTTCTTGTTCCCAATTCACTACTAAGCAAGTTCTAACAAATTGACTATTTGTGTGATAAATTCTTTGAGTTAACTTGCTATTTTCATGAGAAATAAAATTGACAAGTCGAATTTGGAGATTATTTTCTTCTTGCAAGAGATCCTGCGGGAAAAGTGTTGCTAAATTTCTTCCTTCGTCCATTTCATATGCCACTGTAGGGCGAACGGAAACAAAATACTTTTCCTTGCTCTTGAGAATTTTTTTCCGTTGAACATAGACCCAATTTTTCCTTTTTTTTGATTCCTTAGAATCTTTTTTTTGTCTTTCTGGCGGTATCAAACAGCCACCTAATATCTTATCCGCCTCTTCAGGAAAATGAATATCTCCGGAAAATATTTTGAGTTCCGTATGGCTTTTTTTTCTCTTCACTCGGACCAGTCCGCCTAGTCGACTTCTTGTATTTTTTGTGAGTTGTGTATTCACTCCAATAATACTATTGTCAAGTATCTTTAGGGATGAAGATCTCGGCAAGATATGAAGTTCTTGAAGAATGAAAAAAAACCGATCTACTTCTTTTTGGTATTTTAGACTAAATTCTTTTGTTCCTCGATGCTCAATCAAACCCTCTTTTTTTAAGATGGAATCTTCCTCTGGGCTCTCGTATTCGTCCTCTGAATCTTCTTCTGAGTCTTCCTCTAAAGTACCATATTTTTCCTCTGCGCTTTCCCCGGGGCTGCCATATTCGTCTTCTGAGTCTTCCTCTAGAGTTCCATATTCGTCCTCTTGGGTCCTATATTTGCTCTCTGGGCTCCCATATTCCTCTTCTGAGTCTTTCTCTAAAGTCCTATATTCGTTCTCTGGGTTCCCATATTCGTTTTCTGGGCTCCCATATTCGTCTTCTAGGGTTTCATATTCGTATTCGTCTTCTAGGATTCCATATTTAGATTCTTCTAGGGTTTCATATTCATATTCGTCCTCTCGGGTCCTGTATTCGTCTTCTAGGGTCTCATATTCCTCTTCTGAGTCTTCCGCTCGAGTCCTATATTCTTCTTCTAGGGTCCTATATCTAAATTTAACAATTCCTGAACCCTTTTTATCTTTTCTGTATCGGGGATCGTCAAAATAAGCAAAAATAGTATTTCTACGTAAAACACCCATAAGGGGGATTTCAATCGAAATCCCAAAACAGGATATTAGTTCTTTCTCTTGTTCTTGATGATATTGTAATGGAATGACGAACCTATTTCTTCGCTTTTTCGCCAACAAATCTGAATTATCTTGAAAAATAGAAGGATAGATAAAATTCCAATGGCCATTGGACATGATTCGATCCGACGTTGAATAATCAAGAATTTCCCTATCTTTTTTACCATAAGTATTCATTTGATCTTGATCCTTGTGGAGTGAAAAAGACGCTATACTGGATCTGCACATACTTACTGACAATATCCATAAATGGCTTGTTTTTGGTAATCGGCGAAGATTACCATATTGATATTCGGGCGCATGGTAAACATCAGTACTCCAGTGCATTTCGCCGTCTGATTCAGAATAAATATGCTTTTGTACCCTTTCTTTAAAATGTAAAGTGGACGTTCCGGCACGAATCTCCGCAATTACTTGTTCGGATTTTACATATTGATCATTTTGCACTAGAATCAAGCTTTTTGAGGGAATATTCACACTATATAGAATATCTTGACTCTGAATAGTTACATGCAAGTCTATATAACATAGAAAAGCAGGCTGCCCATGACGGGTACGTGTGGGGTGAACCAAATTCTCATTGAATTTTATTTTTCCATTCGAAGGGGATCGTACAAGGTCGGCAGTACCCCCTGTGAATACTCCGCCAGTATGAAAAGTTCTTAATGTTAGTTGAGTCCCTGGCTCCCCAATTGATTGACCTGCAATAATACCTACGGCTTCTCCCAATTCGACCAGATCACTATGAGTAGGACTCCGGCCATAGCATAATTGACAGATCCAAGAAGTGCTTCGGCAAGTAAAGGGGGTTCTAATATATATTGGTTGTGCTCGAAATGGTTGTGCTCGAAAGGCAGTTATGAATCGATTGACTAATCCAATTCCAATATCTTGATTTCGCGCGGCAATGCATCGTGAACCGATATATATATCGTCTGCTAATACACGACCAATTAGTGTTTGGACAAAAAGTTTTTCCGTCATCCCATTTTGAGGACTTACAGAAATACCTCGGATAGTACCACAATCTCTTCTACGCACAATAATATGTTGAACTACTTCAACAAGTCTACGTGTAAGATATCCAGCATCTGCTGTTCGCACAGCAGTATCTACAACCCCTTTGCGGGCTCCATAGCAGGAAATTATATATTCTGTCAAAGAAAGTCCCTCGCGTAAATTGCTTTGAATAGGTAAATCAATCATTTGTCCTTGAGGGTCCGACATTAATCCTCTCATACCTACTAATTGGTGTACTTGAGATGCATTTCCTCTGGCTCCTGAAAAAGACATTAGATAGACTGGATTAGAAGGATCCGTTATCCGAAAATTTGAATTCATTTCTTGTTTCAAATATTCACTTGTCGCATACCATATCTCAACAGATTGGCGTAATTTTTCTACCGCGTGTACAGCCCCATAATAATAGTGTTTCTCCAAAAGAAAACTCTGTTGTTCCGCGTCTTGGACTAACCATCCCTTAGAGGGTATTGTTAAAAGATCCTCGATTCCTAACGAAATCGATGTAGTAGTGGCTTGATGGAAGCCCAGAGTCTTTAGTTGATCCAGTATATGGGATGTATATCCCATTCCAAAATGATCTATTAATCTGCTAATAAGTCGTTTCATACCAGTTCCGTCTATCTCTTTATTATGAAAGACCAGATTGGCCCGTTCCGCCATACATAAGTACCCCCTTTTCGGCTGAGTAGGATTCGACAATTGCTGAGTAGGATTCGACAATGGGCCTGAGTCAGTGATTCGAAAATTTAATTAACTTAATTGCCTCAATCTCAATCTGGATTCGCGTGGCAAATAATGATGATACTAGGGAAATCGGAATGCCCCCCGAAAGGGGAGGGGCATCGCCGAATCTAACTTTCTTGTTTAGGTAGTGTATGAATAGGCCTGACTAAATCCTTGTATGGCTTCCTCTATTTCTCTATAAAAAGAAATATGACCAAGAGTGGTTCGAATGTATATCGAACGAATTTCTTTTTTTCTATTTCCCATTATTAGATAGTGGGCATAAATCTCATGATAAGTCCCCAAAGATTCATATTGAACTTCAATCGGAACTTCTCTTGACCCAATGACGCGTTGATCCAGGTTCCATCGTAGCCACAAGGGACTATCTAAACTGATTAGTTTTTGTCTATAAGCTCCCAGTGCATCATAAGAACTAGAAAAATGGGGTTCTTTATCTTTCCTATATTTAAAATTATTATTATTATTGTAATTTACTTTTAGATTTGGGTAGTTTCTGCAACTATTATATCTATTTGCACAAATACCTCGACGCTTTCCAATCGTTAATACATAAAGCCCGATAAGCATGTCTTGGGTTGGTACGCAAATAGGATCCCCAATAGCGGGAGATAAGAGATTCATATGAGAAAACATAAGTAAACGGGCTTCTGCCTGAGCTTCCAAGGATAAAGGTAGATGAACAGCCATTTGATCTCCATCAAAGTCCGCATTGAAACCCTTACACACTAATGGGTGTAAAGAAATAGTACGCCCCTCTACTAAAGTGGGTTGAAAGGCCTGTATGCCTAATCTATGCAGGGTAGGTGCTCTATTTAACAGTACAGGATGTCCCCGCATAACTTCTTGAAGTATTTCCCATACAATGGGTTCTTTTTCCCAAATTTTCCTTTTAGCAATCCTTACATTAGAAGTGGCGCGTTTCGTGATTAAATCGCGAATTACAAATAGCTGAAAAAGCTTTATTGCTATCTCTAGAGGTAATCCACATTGATGTAATGAAAGCGAAGGACCCACAACAATGACAGAACGCCCCGAGTAATCGACCCGTTTCCCAAGCAGAGTCTCGCGAAACCTTCCCTCTTTACCTTCAATTACATCTGAAAGTGATTTGTATACTTTATTGTGACCATCCCTCGTCGGTTGCCCGCGGGACCCACTATCAAGAAGTGTATCCACGGCTTCTTGTACCAATTTTTCCTGGCACATTACTAAATCTGCTGGCGCTAATTCACTTCTTTTTAATAGATAGGCAAGATTGTTGTTCCGACGGATAACTCTCTTATAAAGTTCATTAATGTCTGAAGTCACTACTTTATCTCCAGACCTATAAACAATAGGTCTCAATTCGGGAGGAAGAACCGGTAATAAGCACAAAACCATCCATTCTGGTTCTACATTTGTTTGAATAAAATGTTTCGCCAATTGCATGCGTCTAATCAAAAAAACTTTTCTTATTCGTCTTTTTCTATCTTCCCACTCATCTCCACTATACCCCTCGTCTTCTAATTCCTTCCATTCGACCAAAGAATTCTCTATAATAATTCGCAAATCCAAATCTGCTAATTGTTCTCTAATAGCACCTGCTCCTGTCGCAATTTCCCGATTTCGAAATGTTGCAAAGCCTGGGGTAGAAAAAAAGGGAGAAATGCTGTGGTTACAGGATGCAATTTCCTCTTCGAATAAACCTCGTAATCGTAAAAAAGTGGGTTTTTTAGTGCTGGGCCTAGCAAAAGAGAAATCGCCGTATACTAGGCCCTCCAACTTCTTAAGAGGTTTATCTAAAAGATTCGCGATATAACTAGGAAGACCTTTCAAATACCACACATGAGTCACGGGACATGCGAGTTTGATGTATCCCATTTGATATCTTCGTATCCGAGAATCCACAAATTCGACCCCGCATTTTTGGCAAAATCTTTCGTCTTCGTTTTCAGCTCCGCTCGCTCGAGAATTGCCACAAGCGCAAATCCCGCTTTTTATGGGTCCAAAGATTCTTTCGCAAAACAATCCATCTTTTTCTGGTTTATCGGTTTTATAATGAAAAGTAGAGGGCCTTGTGACTTCGCCAACGACTTCTCCATTAGGTAGGTTTTTGTTAGCCCAAGCCTTTATTTGTTGAGGGGAAACGAGTCCAATTTGAAGTTGTTGATGTTTATATTGGTCAATCATAAAATAGAAATAAGAAAAGAATTTATATTTATTCCGATCAAACTTCCTCCCTATTAACCTGGAAGTTCTTTTCAGATACAAGGAAATGATTCAGTTCTAGAGCCAAAGATCGTAGTTCTCGAACGAGCACTCGAAAAGATTCTGGAGGATCCTCATGATTAGGTATTCTTTTTCCCCAGATCGTAGCATTAAGTATTTCTTGGCGAGCTATAAGATGGTCAGATTTATAAGTAAGTATCTCTTGTAAAATATGAGCAACACCAAATCCTTCTAAAGCCCAAACTTCCATTTCTCCTACTCGTTGTCCCCCTTGCTTGGCTCTTCCTCTAACCGGTTGTTGTGTAACAAGTGAGTAGGGCCCAGTAGAACGCCCATGAATTTTCTCATCAACTTGATGAATTAATTTTAAGATATAGGACTTCCCTATTAGAACAGGTTGCTCAAAGGGGTCGCCTGTTCTTCCATCAAATATTCTGCTTTTTCCCGGGTACTCGGGTTCAAATACCCATGGATTTTTTGTTTCTTTACTGGCTTCATATAATTCTGAAAACACAAGTTTTCTTGAAGCCTCTTGCTCATATCTCTCATCAAAGGGTGCTATTCTATAATGTTTCTTTAGCAGATCCCCCGCTAATCCGAGCGAGCTTTCAAATATTTGTCCCACATTCATTCGGGAGGGTACTCCTAAGGGATTGAAGACCATATCAACGGGTGTTCCATCTTGCAAATAGGGCATATCTTGCCTAGGCAAAATTTTGGAAATGATCCCTTTATTCCCATGTCTTCCGGCTACTTTATCCCCAACTTTGATTTCACGTTTCTGTAAAATATATACACGAACCATTATGTCGAGCGGGTCCCTTTGGATCCATTTCACATCGATAACGCGCCCTCTTCCACCTATAGGTAATTTCAGAGAAGTTTCTTTTGAAGTGGAAACCTCAAGGCCAAATATGGCCCGTAATAATCCAGCTTCCGCGATATAAGATGATTCGCTCGCTATCTGAGGCGTTAATTTACCTACTAAAATATCACCAGTTTCTACCCAGGATCCCAACCTAACAACTCCATTTCTGTCCAAATTGCGGAGTAAATGTTCTTCTAGATGTGGTATTTCTTTAGTGATTTTTTCAGCGGAGCCCTGGCTTGTCGTATCCGTCTGAATTTCATATTTCCGGATGTGAAAAGAGGTATAAATATCTTCATATACCAAACGTTCGCTAATTAGTACTGCGTCTTCAAAATTGTAACCTTCCCATGGCATATAAGCTACTAATACGTTTTTTCCTAAAGCAAGTTCGCCCCCAATTGTAGCAGCTCCTTCTGCTAAAATTTGTCCTTTTTTAATGGATTTACCCCGTGGAACCCGGGGTTTTTGGTGCATACAAGTATTTTTGTTAGAGCGACGGTGGTTAACTAAAGGAATACTTATAGTCTTCCCACTACTTGATAAAAGTATCTTATGACTATCAGTAGAAATGATCTTTCCCTCGCGTTCGGCTATAATGGAAACCCTCGAATCTAGAGCTGTTTGGCGTTCCAATCCAGTTCCAACAATGCATTTCTCGGACCGAGAAAGCGGAACTGCTTGGCGCTGCATATTAGAACTCATTAAAGCCCGATTCGCATCATTGTGCTCAATAAAAGGAATGAGAGAACCCCCAATAGAAAAATATTGGAAAGGAAAAATACTTCTAACATGAATCTGTTCCCATGCAATAGTCAAGAATTCTTGACGGTATCTAGCCGGAACAACCTGTTCTTCCTGAATACCTTGATTCAAGGACAAAGAATTTCCTGCTGCTATCATATAATATTCATCTCTATTTGGTGATAGATAAACCACCTGTCTCTCTTTTTTTTCTTTTGCTTTCTCAGCAGATATTTCATAAAACGGACTCTCTATGGATCCCCACAAGTGATCAATTCTCGCATGAATTGTTAAGGATCCAGTAAGTCCAACATTGATTCCTTCAGACGTGTCAATTGGACAAATACGCCCATAGTGACTCGGATGAATATCTCGGCTCCGAAAACTTGCGGTTCTCCCCGTCAACCCTCCAGGACCTAAACAACTCACTTTTCGCCCATGAACAGTTTGTGTCAATGGATTCGTTTGATCAAAAACTTGAGATAACGGGTATGTGCCAAAAAAGGTCTCATAAGTAGTTATTAATAAAATTGAAGTTGAAGTTGGAGTTACCAAAGTTTGGGGAGTCGGTTTCGATTGACGTATGAATACTCTACGAATAGTTTTTTGAACTGCATGTTGTAAACGACCAAGAGCCAATCCGAATTGATCTTGTAACAGATCCGCAACCGAACGAATACGTTTATTTTTCAAGTGATTCATATCGTCATCGTCAAGTATACCCGTTCCAAATTTCATTCCAATCAAATGATCCGTAGCGGCCAATACATCTCGTGGTAACAAGAATGTATTGTTCTGAGGAATATCAAGATTAAGTCTCCGATTCATATTTCGTCGACCAATCCTTCCTAATTCACATTTTTGTTGAAAAAATTTCTTTTGTAATTCCTCGCATAAGGACTCCGAAAATACCAGGTCCCCACCTACACAAGCAAATTGTTGATAAAACTCCAAAATAGCTTTTTCTTTTGACTCAATCCTCTTCTTCTCTTTAGCATTCGGGAAAGACAAGAAAATTTCAGGGTAGGAAACATTATCCAGAATTTCTCTTAGATTCGAACCCATAGCTGATGATAGAACTAGAATAGATATCTTTTGTTTTCTACTCACGCGAGCCCATATCCTTTCTTTTTTATCAATTGCTAATTCCGATCTCCCCCCCCAATCTGATATTATAGTGCCAGTGTAGATAGAAATTCCCTTATGATCTAATTCCGAGCGGTAGTAAATACCAGGACTTAGCAATATTTGATTGATCACAATTCGGTATATTCCATTTATAATAAAGGTTCCTAAGGAATTCATTATAGGAATGTTTCCGATAGAAATGGTTTGCTTTTGCACATCGAAACCAAAAATTAATCTCGCAGATACATATAATTCGGAAGAATAGGTGAGTGATTCATACACAGCATCTCTTTCTTTTATCGAGGGTTCTAGCAGTTGATATCCTTTCGCAAATAATTGAAATGCAATTTCGTGATCTGGATCTTTAATTGTTGGAAACTTGTCAAGTTCTTCTGCCAAGGCTTGATTAATGAACCTACAAAATCCCTCGAATTGGATCTGACTAAATCCGGGTATTGTGGACATTCCCTCGTTTCCATTCCGGAGCATCTTAATCTTAAGTTTCCTGTTTATCAAAGAAAAATTCCATTATCAGCTCACTCTTCATCAATCCCTATGGATCGATCTAGCAATCATGGAATCTATATTCTGTTTACTGAATCACATGAAATTCTAGGGAACTCCACATACGTATTTCATATATGTATTTCATACATATGAATAGAGACCATTTGGACGAAAGTTCGAGTTTGCCAGGGGTACAAATGAAATGAAAATGAATTGATAAAACATTCCTACAAAAAAAATTCTGCCACTTATACTTTATGTTATGATATTCTAATCAGATTGGATGGCAAAGATTTCTCATTTTATCTCCTTTCTATGAATGTAATAAAGCCGTAATATAATATACTAGAAAGTTTGACTTTACTTCGATTTAGAATAGCGTGCTTACTTTAATTTCTCAAAATAATTTGAGGGTTCTTTTTTATTTCGGATCGGAGTAGTATAATTGCTAGAAAATTCAGTATTTCATTGTGGAATTCTAAAATAAAGTAAGTCCCTTTTTTAAGTACATGCCAATCTAGTTATCCACCTCTCCCCATATCCATGCTTTTCTTTTATCGTAATTTCACTTGGGTACGCCAAGATAGTCAGGTTATACTCTATATCAGAGCAAATTTCCTTTTTTTATTCAAGATATTTAATTTAATACTTTGAAAAATTAAAGCATGATTCCCCATAGAGATATGTACATAAAGGGGATCTTTGGATAATAATGCTGTTCGGACCTAAAGTTTACCTATACACGGATTAAGCATAAAGCCATAATATTTTATTATGCCATTGAAGGGGGGGGAGATAATACCGATTTAAGAGTAGTTCACTACTGCAATAAAAAAAAGAGAATTCTAGTTAACGGTTCCAATTTATTCTGAATTTTGCAGCCTGTGAATAGAAATCCACTTTTTCTTCTTTTTCATCTCAATAGAAAGAAATGGGAAGTTTTATTGTGTTAACAATGTATGTTTTAAGATAGAATCTATCGAGGAGAATAATAGAAACTGGATCAAAAAAAGCAGGAATAGATTTTTTGAAAAAGATTGGAAAAAAGTAAGTAGAATTATATTCAAAATAAAAGGGGCTTTTCGTAAGAAAACGTGGATGAATACTTGCTGTTTTCTAGATTTTTGATCGGATTTTTTGGCGGCATGGCCAAGCGGTAAGGCAGGGGACTGCAAATCCTTTATCCCCAGTTCAAATCTGGGTGCCGCCTGATCAATAAAATACTTAGGTTTTTTTTATAGTGCTGATCGAATTCGATAAATTTTTACTTCGCATAAGTTCGGGCAAGAGAGTAACTGGGCCTGCCGATACTGGGTTTAGAGAAACCATACCATAGTTCTATCCTCAAACTAGGGTTAGGGTTTGTTTTGACGGTAGTGGCCAAAATGGTTATCAATAGGGGTGAGGTAGTGTTTCCTTATTCTTTTATTATATGAATTTGAATTGGTTCTTAATTGAGATTCGATTTGATAATTTTAAAATACGAGGATAAGATGTCAGAAATCTTGGTATCCAAAGAAAGGTCCCTAAGGGGCATTCTTTTTTTTTTTCAATCTAAGATTCAAGAAGGGACTCCACGAAAGAATATCAAGACTTACTAATTATTATACATTTTTTTATCGTACATCTTATGTTACCTACATACACTAAAGTAAGGACTACTTAATTCTAACGAGAATCAGATTAAATAGGTCGATCAAAAATCAATTTAGGAGTTGTATTATGGATAAAATCTCTTCATTCTTTCATAGAATGATACAAAGCAAGGCTGCAGGGTTTAGGTCAAAAATAAACATTAGGTAAGGTAGGTATCCAATAAATATTTATCTATCGATAATTTTATGGTATATTCGGGCGTCCTTTGCTTAAAAAAAAAAAAAAGAGTAACAAAAGGAATAAAAAATCTTCCTATTCCCGCTTCTTCTATTCAGGACATCATTCCCGTACTCTTTCTTTTTTAAGGAAAAAAGGGCTATAGTATCTCGTATTTTTAATGCTCTCTAATTCTACCAGAATTCCTATAAGAATTTGTTAGGAGTAAATTCCTTGAACTGATTGATCCATGGCCTTAGGGCGGAATCCCTTTTTGACTCTGTACCCTTGATTCCACTATGATTATTGATCAATAGTAGAATAATCCCTTCATAGAAATAGGAGACATAATTTAGATGGATATAGTAAGTCTCGCTTGGGCTGCTTTAATGGTAGTCTTTACATTTTCTCTTTCACTAGTAGTATGGGGAAGGATGTGGACTCTAGGGATACTACTAATTGATTAAGTAATCAAATTGTTGTATCAATTCTTTTCTTTAATGGATCATTTTGCATTAATCATTTTGTCAAACGTTATTCTTTAATCTTTTTCTTTAGTTTTGTTTCACTCCTGTAAGAAACTCTTGTATTGTAAGTTGTAATGTAAGAAAGAGCCATTATACCAATTCAGAATTTCTACTAGAAATGACGAATGGTTAAAAAAAGTTCTATACATAAGAAAATTAGACTTTCTTCCACGGAACTATTCACGGCATATCACACATTTTCCATTTCCTTTTACTTTTTACTATAGTCTATTCTTCATATTATTTTTCTTTCCTTCCATGGATTCTTTGGTCAAGAATTGTCTTAGATTTTTTTATTTTGACCTGATTGAAATTAAGTGGATGCAATGAAAAAAGAAATTGAATTAGACTACTTAACTATTTCAATCTACTAATCTATTCTATGTAGATTCAAAGATAATATAATAGAAAGAATCTAAAGTGTCGTAGAAAAAACTATATGTAGTTCTTTCTACCACACTTTAAGATTCCAACCAGATCCTTTCATTTAAGACTTGGATTTTTTTTATTTAATCCCTTTTTAATTTCTTCAATGATTAATTGGAATTCCAATTAATTATTTTGGCTGACTGTTTTTACATAAATAATAAGTAAAAAAGAAGTAGGAACTAGAATGAACAGTGCAGTAGCAATAAATGCGAGAATATTGACTTCCATAACCTCTTTATTTTTTATTTTCACAATAACTCGGGATGTAATCCCATGGAGAGGAAAAAGGGGTATCTTGTAAATTCAAGGGTAGGGCTTGCATTCTGATAATACTGAATCAATTCAATATTATGAATATCGGATCTATCAAATCAATTCATGGATGAGAGTTATATTTCACGGATGAGAGTTATATAGTATAACATAGGAAGATCCTCTATCCACACTAAGACCAAAATGGGTTTTTTGATTGGATTAGGAATTCCCTCTTTTTTAATCCTTTTCTACTTTTTCTTTTCTATATCTCTAACCCACGAGCTTTCTTAATCTTATACTTTCTTAATCTTATACAATTTCCCTTCCTTTTTCTTATAGTTATACATACAATTATGTATGTATTATATGACCAACTTTCACTTTCTATGGGTCACATAGACATCCAAATAAGCAGTAGAAGTGAGATGGGGAAAAGAGGTCTGAAATAAAAAGGGAATACGATTTATGTATGGATTCCGGTAAAATACCGGTACTCTATTCCATAAGAGTGGAATAGGAAATTAAGATGAGGATGGTATCATCATAAAGAAAGATAGAGTAATATAATATCCTAAATTCTACTAATCCACATATCGTATGTGTGTCTTTCTTTATCGATTGGGAGTAGTGAAAAAAAAATTCCTATATGCCCTCCCTCCCTCTTTAATGAGAGATGCAAAATAAAAAAGTGAAGTAAGGGTGCCCTGTGGGTATTTGATCTTGCTCCCTGCCCCTTTTTTTCATGGAAAAAGGAAATATCAATTTCTCCATTCATTGAACCCTAGTTCGGGACTGACGGGGCTCGAACCCGCAGCTTCCGCCTTGACAGGGCGGTGCTCTGACCAATTGAACTACAATCCCCGCGGGGTGTATGGCATACCCATTCTTAAATAGAACCATAAGAAGATTCGATTCGTCTTTCGTACTCTAAGAAATAGACGAATCATATACTACATACCCACATATTATATTATACGTGGGTATAGTGAGAGTGACATAACTAGTATGTCGTGATTTTTTATCACTAAAAATGGATAATAATCCAGCCTTCAATAAGAAAAACTCTTTTGTTTGTAAGAAAGGAATGAGAGAGATATGGATTAGAAAAAAAAATTTCCCTTTTTTCTTTATCTTTTATTTCTATAGATCAGACATTTTATTTTATGGAAGAAAAACAAAAGGATTTAGTTCATACTCACGAAGCCCTAGATTTTTGGTTTGGGCCGAGCTGGATTTGAACCAGCGTAGACATTGTCAACGAATTTACAGTCCGTCCCCATTAACCACTCGGGCATCGACCCAGGAAGAATTTATTCTAGGGTTTTTGCTAATCTATGATTAACCTCCTTTCATAATACTCCCTACCCCCAGGGGAAGTCGAATCCCCGCTGCCTCCTTGAAAGAGAGATGTCCTGAACCACTAGACGATAGGGGCATCACTAGACGATAGGGCCATATACAACCGCTCGTGATTATACTATAATCATAGTATGAGCAGTTTTTTGGAATTGTCAATATACTCGAAAAGTATAAATAGATCCAAAGCAAAGAGTTTTTCCAACTTTTCTGTTATGTTTTCATCTAGGATTTTTTTTAGTTGATCGTTATAGATTAATTCTCCGTGCTTCATTTAGTGTTCATACCAAAAATGCATCCATCCCGCACTAAGTCATAAAATTCTCTAAAAATATAGAGAAAGTTTCAAAAACAAAGAAAAAAAGTGAATCAATTTAGTAGAAAAGTACTCTATCAGATTCGAACCAACGACTTACGTCTTAGCACGAGATTACTCTACCACTAATTTAAAAAGCCCTTTATCGGATTTGAACCGATGACTTATGCCTTACCATGGCATTACTCTACCACTGAGTTAAAAGGGCTTTTTATTTAATTCAAAAATTAGCCACTTGGATTTCCCATTATGGGTCTACTGCATAATGTACATATTATATATATAATATATAGAGATAGAGAGAGAGACATTATGTAGAGATTGTATATGTATATATCGATATCTTGAGAGCTCAAAATAAAATTAATAAAAAAAAACATACCCTACATAACATATCCAACTCTTCTTGGTTCAGGGTTTTCCGTTTCCGAAGACTAGTAAAATAGGCGGATTCTGGAACCCCAAGGATTCAACGGTATATGGATATGGAAAATATAAGATTTCCGATCCTAGCGGGAAAAGGCGGGGAACAGATACCCAATAGGATATAGGATCCTTGGGAGGAACTTTTGGTAATGGCCTTGATCCTCTATGCTATTTTTTATGTGTTCTTAGTTCTATTGAACTTTTTGCATTCTTTTAAACAAGAATCTAATAAACTAGAATTGAGTCAGTGGAAAAAAGGAGAGAGAGGAAAGTGTTAAATGGAGAGAGTCGACTAATCAGAGACTTTTAGGATCTTCTTTACATCAGGTAAATCTGTCGGCCCTGTCCGTTTTTTTCTTTAAGTTACGACTCTTTGCTGCTTACTTCTATCAAGCCATAGGGAAAGTCTATGATGAATTTGGAAAACTCATCTCACTCTTACTCTATGGCTCGGACTTAATGGGGGAAGAAAACATCTTCCATAATTTCTTTTTTGTTCAATTCTGGACAAAAAAGAAAAGGAAAAAAGGAATTTATAGGGACAGTGTTACCCCCTATATCCCCTAGTTTATATTGTAGGAATAATAAAACAATTTAGCAGTCTGACACACTTACGTCCTTGCAAAGTAAATAATTATTATTGTAGTCGTAACCGTAGAATAGGATCCTAATCAAAATAAATACATTTGGTTCAGGCGCTATTAGCATGGTAAGAAAAGATTTTTTTTACAGACCAGAGGGGCTATCTAAATCCTAAAGTAAAGGCGAGCGATCGAAGTAGAAGTACCAACGGCTCAGTGTCATGAACCTTCTCCATCTGATTCAATAAGGGGGAATTAGCCTTCTTGTCAAATGGCTATCCTTGACAAAGGGTACCATTTATACCATAATCTACAATGTAGCGGGTATAGTTTAGTGGTAAAAGTGTGATTCGTTCTATTAATAACTGAATTTGAAATGATATACTTAAGGCATCCTTAAGTTTTTTATTTTTATATTCCGATGAAAACTTTAGTTCTTATAAAGGATTAAATCCTTTTCCTCTCAATAGCATATTGAGGAAGAATATACATTCTGGCGATTTGTATCCAAAGACTAATTTAAATTGCATCCAAAATAAAAATAGGATTATGAGTACAGAGTCGCGAAGCATAATTTTGCATTGGATTAAGTATTCCAATTTTGAAAATATGAGTAAAGGATCTATGGATGAAGATACAAAAAAGTTGATTTCCAATCGTAACTAAATCTTCTTAAAATAAGGAATAAGGAAGCCAAATAGCTAAAAAACGATAGTTTTGGTTTACTAGAACCATCCGCATATTGTTTCAGCTCGGTGGAAACCCAATTCTTTTCCTCAGGATCTCTTGAATGAAATTAGGGAACGAAGTAAGTAGATTAGATGAATTTAGATAGAATTTCTATCTCCTACTCTATAAGGATCATCTAGAAAGCGGAGAGCTTTGGTTCCATTCAAATAGAAAAGCTGACATAGATGTTAAGTGGTGAGAATATCCATAAAGGAGCCGAATGAAATCAAAATTTCATGTTCGGTTTTGAATTAGAGACGTTAAAAATAATCAACCAACGTCGACTATAACCCCTAGCCTTCCAAGCTAACGATGCGGGTTCGATTCCCGCTACCCGCTCCATTCTGTATAAAAGGAGTATTCTATTTGTCTAGACATGTTAGAGGCTTGTATTCAAGCCTTTTTTGTCCACCAGTTTCTGGTACTCCAGAGCGGAGTAGAGCAGTTTGGTAGCTCACGAGGCTCATAACCTTGAGGTCACGGGTTCGATTCCCGTCTCCGCACTTAGCAGTCTGTATAAAAGGACTATTCTATTTCTCTAGATATGTATGGTAGAGGGGCGTATCCAACCCTTTTTTATTCATTAGTTCCCGGCCCTAGAGGGCAAAATTGAGCAGTTTGCGAAGTCACTTGCCTTCAAAAAAAGAAGGCGCAAGGCCTCTCCCTACCCTGCAGAAAATAAAAATGAAACGAAAGGGACAGTCTACCTCTCCCTTCCCTTTAAAAAAAGTTTGCCCGTTGTTTGTCTCAGTTAATACCCAATTTTTGGAGCTCTGTTGGCGAGTTCTATTTCTGCCTCTGGAGCGCCCTCTTTTTTTGAGTGGGATGCAAAGGAAGGGTAAGATAGTAAGGGATACGGCACTAGACTAACACCTAATTAATACTTAATTTAATATAAGTAGTTAAACAGTTAACTAGACTAAACTTTTTATCATAGTACTTTGATAAATTAAGCGGGCGAGCGGCGGGAATCGAACCCGTATCTTCTCCTTGGCAAGGAGATATTTTACCATTGAACTACGCTCGCTACGGTATATATTTTATAGCGTATATCCGCCTGGGTCGACCTTCTATGTCTGGGTCGACCGTTTCATTTCATTTTCTATTATATTAGAGTTTTCCTTTTTTTATTATCTGTCAATGAATATTCTAATGGGAATGGAATTTCATAATACTGAAAGAGAAGAGCTAGCAATTCGGAACGCAAATTGCGTTTTAATACGTCTCACTATTCTAATTTTTTAGAAGAAATGGCCTTTATTATTTCTTTTTTATGGGGTTAATAAATATTAACCAAATTTCATTTAAGAAATGAGAGAATTCAGAATAGCTACGAGAAAGACTAGTCCAATCCATAATGATGTACCGGAAAATACAACATTTTTATTATTTGACCAACCATCAGGAGAAGCAAATACAAGGGGTACACTAATTACTAAGACTGAGGAAGTCGCAATTAATGCAAAAACAGCTAATTGGAAAGCAATAGTCATATTTCTAATCCTCCAAGCTACCATCAAATAAAGTTGACTACATATTTGATCCCTCACTTAAACCAAAATTGTAAAAAAATACAAGAAGTAGGAGGGGTTTAATCATGAATCCATTGATTCTTCTCTTTAATTCAAATTTATTACTTAAACCGCTTTTTTATTTGGATATGGGGGTGAGAAGAGATTATTTACTCTTTATTTCACAAGCGGGTATAGCGGATCCTGTATCCGTGTATACAGTATACAGAGATATATCGAAAAGGAACTTGTATCTGATATCTTTCTAGAGGCTAATAAATCTTTTTATTTTTTATATGGCTATGTTCTATTTGTAGGAGTAAAATAAGGATTAGGCTGTGGAGAGATGGCTGAGTGGTTGATAGCTCCGGTCTTGAAAACCGGTATAGTTCTAGGAACTATCGAGGGTTCGAATCCCTCTCTCTCCTTTTGCTTATTGAATACGTTTGTTTCTTTCATTTTTATTTATTTTTTTTTTCTGTCCCTTATCTTTCTTTCATAAAAAGGAATGAATGGCTCGGCTAGATGGAATAACCGAGCCAGAACAGAAAAAAAGTAGAACAGGTATAAATAAGAAAATCTTAGTTAAGAGGGTTCATGTAAAGAACAGGTTCCAAATCACGATCGATTCCCTTTTCAAAACCTGCTGCAGCAGCTCGGGCTCTTCCTGCATGCCATAAATGGCCCACAAAAAAGAAGAATCCTAGAACAAAATGAGAAGTTGATAACCAACTTCTAGGAGAGACATAATTAACTGCATTGATCTCGGTAGCTACGCCACCCACGGAATTTAAAGAGCCTAAAGGAGCGTGGGTCATATATTCTGCTGAGCGTCGTTCTTGCCAAGGTTGTATGTCTTTTTTCAACCTACTCAAGTCCAAACCGTTGGGGCCCCTTAGAGGTTCTAACCATGGAGCACGAAGGTCCCAAAAACGCATAGTTTCCCCTCCAAAGATAACCTCCCCAGTTGGGGAACGCATTAGATATTTACCTAAACCTGTGGGTCCTTGAGCGGATCCCACATTAGCTCCAAGACGCTGGTCTCTAACTAGAAAAGTAAATGCTTGAGCTTGAGAAGCTTCTGGCCCGGTGGGTCCATAAAACTCACTCGGATAAGCTGTATTATTGAACCATACAAAACAACAAGCGATAAAACCAAAGACAGATAAAGCAGCTAAACTATAAGACAAGTAAGCTTCTCCAGACCATACAAATGCACGGCGAGCCCATGCGAAGGGTTTGGTTAAAATATGCCAAATTCCGCCAAATACACAAATAAAACCCAACCATACATGCCCACCAATTATATCTTCTAAATCATCTACACTAACAATCCACCCTTCTCCACCAAAAGGAGATTTTAGTAAATAACCAAATATAACACTGGGACTAAGGGTCAAATTGGTAATTTTTCTTACATCTCCCCCCCCAGGGGCCCAGGTATCATATACACCGCCAAAATAAAGAGCCTTGAGTACTAGAAGAAAAGCACCTAGACCTAACAAAATTAAGTGAATACCCAAAATTGTAGTCATTTTATTTCTATCTTTCCAGACATAACCAAAGAATGGAAAAGATTCCTCAAGAGTCTCGGGTCCCAGAAGCGCGTGATAAATGCCACCGAAGCCTAAGACTGCGGAGGAAATTAGGTGAAGTACGCCAGATACAAAGTACGGAAAAGTATCTAGAACTTCCCCCCCTGGCCCTACTCCCCAACCTAGAGTAGCTAAGTGTGGAAGTAAAATCAACCCTTGTTCATACATGGGCTTTTCTGGTACGAAATGGGCCACTTCAAATAGGTTCATTGCTCCGGCCCAGAATACGATTAATCCGGCATGAGCTACATGAGCTCCAAGCAGTTTACCGGACAAATTGATAAGTCTGGCATTCCCAGCCCACCAAGCAAAGCCGGTGGTTTCTTGGTCACGACCAGCTAAAACGAAAGTTCCATTAAAGAGCGTTTCCACGTGGTAGAACCTCCTCAGGGAATATAAGATTTTCATGAGGCTGATCCTGAGCTGCCATCCACGCACGAATACCCTCGTTTAAAAGAATATTTTTGGTGTAGAAAGTCTCAAATTCAGGATCTTCCGCTGCACGGATTTCCTGGGAAACAAAGTCATAGGCACGTAAGTTCAGAGCCAAGCCAACTACGCCAATAGCACTCATCCATAAACCGGTGACGGGTACAAATAGCATAAAGAAATGTAACCAACGTTTATTGGAAAAAGCAACACCAAAGATTTGGGACCAAAAGCGGTTAGCAGTGACCATTGAATAAGTTTCTTCAGCTTGAGTTGGGTTAAAAGCACGGAAGGTATTTGCACCATCACCGTCCTCAAATAGAGTGTTTTCTACGGTCGCTCCATGAATAGCGCATAGCAGAGCCGCACCTAATACTCCGGCAACTCCCATCATATGAAATGGGTTCAACGTCCAATTATGAAATCCTTGGAAGAAAAGGATGAATCGAAATATCGCTGCTACGCCAAAACTCGGCGCAAAGAACCAACCAGATTGCCCCAGTGGATAAATAAGGAATACAGAAACAAAAACAGCAATTGGACCAGAGAATGAGATTGCATTATAAGGCCGCAATTGAACAGACCGAGCAAGTTCAAATTGGCGTAACATGAAACCTATTAGTGCAAAAGCCCCGTGGAGAGCTACAAAAGTCCATAGACCGCCTAATTGACACCAACGAGTAAAATC
The DNA here is from genome assembly GCF_056163025.1 of Triticum urartu. Taxonomy (NCBI): domain Eukaryota; kingdom Viridiplantae; phylum Streptophyta; class Magnoliopsida; order Poales; family Poaceae; genus Triticum; species Triticum urartu. The sequence continues at coordinate 26,686 of NW_028260469.1, forward strand.
TCCTTGTGCTTCGGGCCCCCATAGTAGCAACAAAGAGTGTGCTAAACTATTGGCAGGGGTAGAAACTGCTGCGGTTAAGAAATTACAACCTTCCAAATAGGAACTAGCCAATCCATGGGTATACCAAGAAGTTACAAAAGTTGTCCCTGTAAACCAACCCCCTAAAGCGAAATAAGCACAAGGAAAGAGCAATAGGCCAGACCATCCTACAAAAACGAAACGGTCCCTTCGTAACCAGTCATCCATAGTATCAAATAGATCATTTTCTTCTTTAGGAATTCTACCAAGGGCTATAGTCATAGTGATCCTCCTATTCAATTACTTCAACCATTTCCGAGCACCTCATATCACTTTCCAAGGCATATGATAGTTTTATTATCTGTGGACGATTTCTTTCTCGTTCAATGCCCTTTTTCAATGGTCTCGAAGAGAGAAATTTCCCATTTTTATCTATGGAGTCACAGTCACAACCGAGGTCGTGGTAAATCCATGAATTTGATTCGATTTGTTTTTCTTATACTATTTATTTGTTTTTCTTATACTATAGAAATAGAAATAAATTGTTTTTCTTATACTATAGAAAGAAATAAACCTTTGAATTCAGCATTATTCCAAGACTCCTATTTCAAAGTCTATCTTTTAAGGGAAAAATGCAAATAAAAGTAACCCTTCTTTTCCCATTCCCTCTCTATTGCATGGGTGGAAGAACTAAAATAATAGAGGATTCTGAAAAAAAAAAATGGACCTTCGAAATCCAATTTTATGTGTAGCGCAAAGGAGTTGCGATTTCTTCTTATTCCTATAGAACATCTAGTAACAAGAATATGAAATCGTAAATAGCGAAAAATTCTTGTCTTGCGCGGTCTAAGTCTAAGGAAATAAAAAAAATTCGCTTATACAATTTCATCTACATCGAATTTATATATCAGAATAGCGGATAGAGGCATCATTAAAGGAGTCAGGTCTACTTACTTTATGCTTCTTTCCAATTTTATGGTGGATTTGATAAGAACCCTTTTTGCTTTCTTGATAAATAATCGACAAAAAAAGCGTTTTTTTTATATAACCTGCTTGTTTTATTATAATTATAACAAGTCCTATATGGAAATGCCCGCTAAAGAGAAAATCTATTTGATTGTCTCTCGGCCAATATCGATTTTTAGAAAGAAAAAACAAGAATTTTCTTCTTTTTTTATTAACATTAAGAAAAAAGAATATAATTAAAATGGAATTGGCAATATAATTTTTATAGACTTTTGAAAGAAAAAAAAGGGGTTTTTTGCAACCGTTATTTCTTATTTCTTGCCTATATCATATCACGGAAACCTTTCGCTTTGGAACGTGGAGAGATGGCTGAGTGGACTAAAGCGGCGGATTGCTAATCCGTTGTACAATTTTTTTGTACCGAGGGTTCGAATCCCTCTCTTTCCGCTCCCTTGGATCATTTGGGACTTTCGAATTGGAAAGAATTCTGACCCCCGGATTTTCTCATAGATAAATGTACGAAACAAATCCAATAAGAAAAAAAAAAACTGAATTTTTACTCCTCGCGTCCAGGATTCCGTCCTGGGTCATTAGATAAGAATCCAAAGATAAAGAGTGAAACAAAGAATATCACTACTGTATAAACAAAAAGTTTGAGAGTAAGCATTACATAATCTCCAAGATTTTTTTTTAAGGAATAGATTACCAGTTTTTCCTTACCACACGGATCCACTAGGATGGTTTTTTTTTATACCTAAAAATGCAAAAAAGAATTCTTGAAAAAAATTGCAAGAATTCTTTTATAATAAGCACTCTTATCAATAGCAAAAATAGGGTTAGGTGGTTAGGTATTGTGTAGGTACCTTTAGGTACCTGCTCAACCTAGGTGCAGGGGAGTAGAAAGGCTGATCCAAATTTATTGCTGTAGCTACCCATTCAATGTAGAAGAATTTAAATTTTAGAATCGAAGGTTCATAATATAAAAATATAAAACTTCTCGGCTTTTACCCATTTTAAAATTTTTTTGGAATGAACACATCATTCAATTTGGCATACAGAGTACTAAAGATTTCATCGAAAACTTACAGCAGCTTGCCAAACAAAGGCTAATAGAAAAAAGAATAGAGGTATAACAGGCATAATATCCACGATTGGATTGAAAATAGCATAAGCTTCGGGTAATTTGGCAAAGAAAAAACTAGTAGGATAAAGAACAGAATTAAAACAGATACAGGTTAAACTAAGTATATTAGGCATAACAAGCATTTCATTCTTGTAGAGTAAATAATTGGATTTTTCTTGAGTTATTTTTTTAAGGGAAAGAAGGAAAAGGCAGATTCAAAATCTTTTTTCTTCGGACTTTCCCAAACACAAAATACCTCCTTGTATTCGCACTCTCAAATGAGAGTGGAATAAATTCGACTTTCATATAATATCTTAATAGAATTCCATGTAATGATCAATGCATTTTTTTGATTCTATATTATCCGCATGTGTAGAATACTAGCAAGAGAATATCCCTCCTTTTTTATGTAATTGAAATGGTATTGACGAATAACAAATAAACATACTAGTGTTTATTAGTGTCGCATAAAACCCGAAATGGGGCGTGGCCAAGTGGTAAGGCAGCGGGTTTTGGTCCCGTTACTCGGAGGTTCGAATCCTTCCGTCCCAGATTGTTTCTGATGAAACAAACGGTGAAATCATATAGTATTCCGTACGAGACAAAAGTTTATTAAAGAGAATAATGATATCTTATTCTTTCTCAGAAAACATAATAAAGTCTTAAGTCCAGTCAAATTGACTATCTTTATTTTCATGAAAAAATGGGATCTATCAAGCACATTCAGGATATGCCTCTACTATAAAATCACTTAGTCATATTTTTTTCTTCCTTTTGGTATTCGAGTTGAAGAAGTACGAGAATTCTATAACTACCAAAAACTTTCAATCTTTTCATTGGAATAGTTTATTTAGTTATTATAGTTAATTGTTTTTGGTACTGAAAAAATATATTACTACTAGAATTCTAATTCTAGTAATTAAATTAATTAAACTTTTTTGGAGGTTGATAGTTTATTTATTGAGGAAGAGTCAATCCTTCTTTTCTCACTTCAAGATTGATCATCTCGAGCCATCCGTTGAGGGTGGAAATTTAAGAATAAATAAGTTTTAAGCAAACTTGTTTAGTCGTCTTTTTCAAACTATGTTTCATTCATATGATAGAATTTTAATATGGGTTTAAATAAATTGGATCTTGGCGGAGGCTTCCCGGATAAATACTTACTTTCTTTTATCCATATTGCTCCATAGATAGCAAGTTTTAATTAGTATAAAAAAACTAAACCAATGACTATTCATGATTCCATCCATATTGGATCAATTCTCTATACCACTTTGCAATGAAAAGAGGAATGTTTGTTATGGTAAAACTTCGTTTAAAACGATGTGGTAGAAAGCAACGTGCGACTTGAAGGACATGATCGATTGTGGATTTTGCTATCCATCATTTTCCATAGTAATGAAAATGCTCTTGGCTCGACATAGCCTGTTCTATTCGTTCCGAACCAAATTTGCGCTGGGTTTAAGTAACATAGTACACGATGGAGCTCGAGAGGACAGAATTTTTTTTATCAAGGGAAAGAATCTAGGGTTAGTGAAAACTAATAAATTAGGCCAACTTTGTCAGTCTATCCTTAATATAGAAATAAATCGAAAGGTTAAAATAAGAAGAAAGTCCAATAAAAGTATATCAGAATCAATCCCTCTTATTAGATTTCTATAGAAGAGATAAATGCTTTATCGAAGGAAATAAGAAAAAAGGGTATGTTGCTACTCTTTTGAAAGAAAAAAATAGGAATTCCCGAAGTAATGTCTAAACCCAAGGATTTCACAAATCAAAGATAAAGGATTCCAGAACAAGTAAACACAATTTTCAATTGTCTCAACAACAGAGTTGGATTAGAATAAGGAATAAAAGTCAATTCGTTCGAAATGAGACAAAGAAAAGAGTTTAAAGACGACTCAAAAATTTTGGAAGGATTTTGCCTTCGAAGTTTGTCAGGCAAAATTAGCCCACTTGAGTCATGAGTATAAATGAAATTTGTTTTTTCTGTAAGGAAATTAATGCACGTCATAGTCTAATTTCTATTATTATCGACAGAAATTCGAATCATTTTCTCGAGCCGTATGAGGAGAAAACCTCATATACGTTTCTAGGGGGGGGCGTTGTTTATCTACATCTATCCCAATAAGCTGTCTATCGAATCGTTGCAATTGATGTTCGATCTCGAAGAGAAGGAAGAGATCTTCAAAAAGTAGGTTTTTATGATCCGATAAAGAATCAAACTTGTTTAAATGTTCCAGCTATTCTCTATTTCCTTGAAAAGGGTGCTCAACCAACAAGAACTGTTTATGATATTTTAAGGAAGGCAGAATTCTTTAAAGAAAAAGAAAGAACTTTGAGTTAATTGAAGAACTAAATGAATCAAAAAATAGGATAGGAGAAGATTATTAGTATTCCTAGTTGTCTAATTATTTAGACACAATTTACCTCTTTTTTAATCCTATTTGGATTTATATTATATCGTGCCAATCCAACATAAGCCCCTATTTTATTTACTTTTTCTATCTAATTTGTTTTCTTACCATTGTATTTCCATTGACAAAGGTCTATTGAACAAATAGAATTTGTAGATAGATGGGTCTCTTTATCCTCACTCCATATTCAATTTTTCCGCCTACACTTCGCTCAAATGATAAGGGTGTTCCTCTTGCATGTATTCTCATACAATATAATATATATTTTTTATAATATATATTTTTTGTTAATAAAAATCGCTAAAAATAAGGAGAATTTGGCCATCGTGATTAGGGTCGCTCTTTTTTTAACTTTACTTTAGTGGAATTTCACCGGACCTGTTCGTTTTGGCATTTGAGTGTTTTTCATGGTCGATAAAAAAAATCTTTTGATGTCTTGCTAGTTCAATGTTTTGACAGAAGCGCGCGGTGTAATTCCATTGATTTTTGGATTTCGATCGTATCTAAGATCCTTTTTTTATCTGGGTTGCTAACTCAATGGTAGAGTACTCGGCTTTTAAGTGCGACTATGATCTTTTACACATTTGGATGAAACAACAAATTCGTCCAGACTCTTGGTAGAGTCTAGAAGACCACGACTGATCCTCAAAGGTAATGAATGGAAAAAATAGCATGTCGTAATAAAATCAATCTTTTTTGAATGGAATCCAAAATTACGATTTTCTGGGTCTAATGAATAAATGGATAGAGCCTGGCTCCAATTCTGGTAAAATAAAAAGCAACGAGCTGAACTTCCTAATTGGAATGATTCCCCGCTCTAATTAGACGTTAAAAATAGATTAGTGCCGGATGCGGGGAAAGGTTGGGTTTTCCTATGAGTGGACCCTTTATTTTTTCTTTTTTTTTTTAGAAATCCTAATTATTCTTGATTATGGATTGAATAAGGGATGTTATGGATTGAATGTGTAAAAGAAGCAGTATATTGATAAAGAGGCTGTATTCCAAAGTCAAAAGAGCGATTGGCCTGCAAAAATAAAAAACTTGTTCTGTTCTTTTTTTTTAATTAGAACAAACATAAACTAATTGGGTAGAAAAGGAGCAGAAAAAGATCTGTGGATTAGACTCCCTTTCTTTCCAGGGTTTGTATTAAAAATGCAACACCCTGTTCTGACCATATTGCACTATGTATCATCATTCGATAAACCGAGAAATGCTTCTTCTCTCTGATTCAAGTAGAAATACAAATGGAAAAATTCGAAGGGTATTCAGAAAAACATAAATCTCGTCAACAATACTTTGTCTACCCACTTCTCTTTCAGGAATATATTTATGCATTTGCCCACCATTATGGATTAAATGGTTCTGAACCTGTGGAAATAGTTGTTAGTTGTAATAACAAGAAATTTAGTTCACTACTTGTGAAACGTTTAATTATTCGAATGTATCAGCAGAATTTTTTGGATAACTCGGTTAATCATCCTAACCAAGATCGATTATTGGATTACAAAAATTATTTTTATTCTGAGTTTTATTCTCAGATTCTATCTGAAGGGTTTGCGATCGTTGTGGAAATCCCATTCTCGCTACGGGAATTTTTTTGTCTGAAAGAAAAAGAAATACCAAAGTTTCAGAATTTACGCTCTATTCATTCAATATTTCCCTTTTTAGAAGACAAATTTTTGCATTTGGATTATCTATCACATATAGAAATACCCTATCCTATCCATTTGGAAATCCTGGTTCAACTCCTTCAATACCGTATCCAAGATGTTCCATCTTTGCATTTATTGCGATTCTTTCTCAACTATTATTCGAATTGGAATAGTTTTATTACTTCAATGAAATCCATTTTTTTTTTTCAAAAAGAAAATAAAAGACTATTTCAATTCCTATATAACTCTTATGTATCAGAATATGAATTTTTTTTGTTGTTTCTTCGTAAACAATCTTCTTGCTTACCATTAGCATCTTCTGGAACTTTTCTGGAACGAATCCACTTTTCTAGGAAGATGGAACATTTTGGGATAATGTACCCTGGTTTTTCTCGGAAAACCCTATGGTTCTTTATGGATCCTCTTATGCATTATGTTCGATATCAAGGAAAGGCAATTCTTGCATCAAAAGGCACTTTTTTTTTGAAGAAGAAATGGAAATGCTACCTTATCAATTTCTGGCAATATTATTTCTGTTTTTGGACTCAGCCGCGAAGAATCCATATAAACCAATTAGCAAACTCTTGCTTCGATTTTATGGGGTACCTTTCAAGTGTACAAAAAAGTTCTTTGTTAGTAAGGAATCAAATGCTGGAGAATTCATTTCTAATAGATACTCGAATGAAAAAATTCGATACCATAGTCCCCGCTACTCTCCTCATAGGATACTTATCAAAAGCTCAATTTTGTACTGGATCGGGGCATCCTATTAGTAAACCCATTTGGACAGATTTATCAGATTGGGATATTCTTGATCGATTTGGTCGGATATGTAGAAATCTTTTTCATTATCATAGTGGATCTTCGAAAAAACGGACTTTGTATCGACTAAAGTATATACTTCGACTTTCATGTGCTAGAACTTTAGCTCGTAAACATAAAAGCACGGTACGAACTTTTATGCAACGATTGGGTTCGGCATTTTTAGAAGAATTTTTTATGGAAGAAGAGCAAGTTTTTTCTTTGATGTTCACCAAAACAACTCTTTTTTCTTTCTGTGGATCACACACTGAGCGTATTTGGTATTTGGATATTATACGTATCAATGACCTGGTCAACCCTCTTAATTAATCATTAGACGAAATTAAGAAACAGGAAAGGGTTGATAAATGATCAAGAAAAAACTTTTCTATTTTTCATTCTGAAATGTTCTTTTTATTATAATAAAGAGTAGGTGAATCAACTTACTAATTAAAAAAATTAGTAGAACTTCCTCTTTGGAATAGAAATTGGCTATTTCTACATAGGGAAAGTCGTGTGCAATGAAAAATGCAAGCACGATTTGGGGAGGGATTTTTCTCTATTGTAACAAGGAAGAATTATCTACTCCATCCGACTAGTTCCGGGTTCGAGTCCCGGGCAACCCATATAGAAAAGACCCATCAAAGTTTTTCACTTTGACTCACTTCATTTACAAATACAAAATTATTGGTTTGGTTAATTTAGTTATATGGATAGCTAATCTTTGGGCTGACTTGGTTGACATTGGTATATAGTCTATGTTATACTGTTAAATAACAAGCCTTCTATTATCTATATTCTAGTTAATACGTGTGCTTGGGAGTCCTTGCAATTTGAATAAACCAAGATCTTACCATGACTGCAATTTTAGAGAGACGCGAAAGTACAAGCCTGTGGGGTCGCTTCTGCAACTGGATAACTAGCACTGAAAATCGTCTTTACATCGGATGGTTCGGTGTTTTGATGATCCCTACCTTATTGACCGCAACTTCTGTATTTATTATCGCCTTCATCGCTGCCCCTCCAGTAGATATTGATGGTATTCGTGAGCCTGTTTCTGGTTCTTTACTTTATGGAAACAATATTATCTCTGGTGCTATTATCCCTACTTCTGCGGCGATCGGATTGCACTTTTACCCAATTTGGGAAGCTGCATCTGTTGATGAGTGGTTATACAATGGTGGTCCTTATGAGCTAATTGTTCTACACTTCTTACTTGGTGTAGCTTGTTATATGGGTCGTGAGTGGGAACTTAGTTTCCGTCTGGGTATGCGTCCTTGGATTGCTGTTGCATATTCAGCTCCTGTTGCAGCTGCTACTGCTGTTTTCTTGATTTACCCTATTGGTCAAGGAAGCTTTTCTGATGGTATGCCTTTAGGAATCTCTGGTACTTTCAACTTTATGATTGTATTCCAGGCAGAGCACAACATCCTTATGCATCCATTCCACATGTTAGGTGTAGCTGGTGTATTCGGCGGTTCCCTATTCAGTGCTATGCATGGTTCCTTGGTAACCTCTAGTTTGATCAGGGAAACTACTGAAAATGAATCCGCTAATGAGGGTTACAAATTTGGTCAAGAGGAAGAAACTTATAATATTGTGGCTGCTCATGGTTATTTTGGCCGATTAATCTTCCAATATGCTAGTTTCAACAACTCTCGTTCTTTACACTTCTTCTTGGCTGCTTGGCCTGTAGTAGGAATCTGGTTCACTGCTTTAGGTATTAGTACTATGGCTTTCAACCTAAATGGTTTCAATTTCAACCAATCTGTAGTTGATAGTCAAGGTCGCGTTATTAATACTTGGGCTGATATCATCAACCGTGCTAACCTTGGTATGGAAGTAATGCACGAACGTAATGCTCACAACTTCCCTCTAGACTTAGCTGCTGTTGAAGTTCCATCTATTAATGGATAAGGTTTTTCTGCTAACATATAAGAATTTTTGAAGACAGAAATACCCAATATCTTGTTCTAGCAAGATATTGGGTATTTCTGTCTTTATTTTGAATCTTTTTTTCTTCTTAATCTTTCTATTCAGAATTCAGTTAACGACGAGATTTAGTATCCTTTCTTGCATTTTCATAACTCGTGAAATGCCGAGTAGGCACGAATTCCCCCAATTTGCGACCTACCATAGGATTTGTTATGTAAATAGGTATATGTTCCTTTCCATTATGAATCGCGATTGTATGGCCAACCATTGTGGGTAGAATGCTAGATGCCCGGGACCACGTTACTATTGTTTCTTTCTCCTCCTTCATATTGACCTTTTCTATCTTTGCCAATAAATGATGAGCTACAAAAGGATTCGTTTTTTTTCGTGTCACAGCTGATTACTCCTTTTTTCCTTTTTAAAGAGTGGCATTCTATGTCCAATATCTCGATCGAAGTACGGAGGTCAGAATAAATAGAATAATGATCAATGGAAAAAAGAAAAAAATCCTTTAGCTGGATAAGGGGCGGATGTAGCCAAGTGGATCAAGGCAGTGGATTGTGAATCCACCATGCGCGGGTTCAATTCCCGTCGTTCGCCCATCGCATTATTGCAAATTCCAAAAATGCAATTTTCCATATTCCTAGTTACGTATTTACTTACGGCGACGAAGAATAAAACTATCGCTATATTTTTTCCTTTTCCTAGTTCTTCTTCCAAGCGCAGGATAACCCCAAGGGGTTGTGGGTTTTTTTCTACCAATGGGAGCTTTCCCTTCACCGCCCCCATGGGGGTGGTCCACAGGGTTCATAACTACCCCTCTTACTACGGGGCGTTTACCTAGCCAACACTTAGATCCGGCTCTACCCAAACTTTTTTGGTTCACCCCAACATTACCCACTTGTCCGACTGTTGCTAAGCAGTTTTGGGATACTAAACGGACCTCCCCAGATGGTAATCTTAAAGTGGCCGATTTACCCTCTTTTGCAATGAGTTTCGCTACAGCACCTGCTGCTCTAGCTAATTGCCCACCCCTTCCACGTGTGATTTCTATGTTATGCATGGCCGTGCCTAAGGGCATATCGGTTGAAGTAGATTCTTCTTTTCTCTCAAAAAACCCCTTCCCAAACTGTACAAGCTTCTTCCAAAGCATACGGCTTTCTAGATGTATATGACGATCTCTAGACAGATGGATCTTATATGAATCATATGATGAAGTACCACATGAGTGGATATATAGGAAAGGAATCCAAATCTGCCGAATCGCTCATGTTATGATCTTCTACATCCTAGGTCTCTGCGTTCCGTCATCTGGCTTATGTTCTTCATGTAGCATTCAGATCGAATGACTCTATGAAATTACGTCGATACTTCCACATATTATGGGTAACGTAGGAGACATCCCTATTTTCCCCCGGGGGTCTTAATTACCACTGCTTAGCTTTCAATTTGCCTCTGACCATCAAATTAAATGTGAATAACCCGTCCTCCTCTCTTTGAAACAAGGGGCGCTTCCGGTTCTGTGCGTGCTTCAAACAATTTTGTCTTCTCCATATTACCATATCTCTAGAGCCAATAATTTTCTATGAGGAACTACTGAACTCAATCACTTGCTGCCGTTACTCAACAGTTTTCTGTTGAGGTCTATCCCGTAGAGGTAGTCAAATTGGATCAGTGATCGATTTCTAGGTTTCGTCGTAAACCTAATTGGTTACTTCCAATTACGTAAATCAATAGTTCAAACCGCACTCAAAGGTAGGGCATTTCCCATTGATATAGGAACTTTTGTACCAGAAACAATAGTATCTCCAATTATAGCCCCTCTGGGATGTAAAATATATCTCTTCTCACCATCCCCATAGTGTATGAGACAAATGTATGCATTTCGATTAGGGTCGTATTCTATGGTTACGATTCTACCAGATATGTCTTTTTGATTCCGTCGAAAATCTATTTTACGGTATAGGCGCTTATGACCTCCCCCTCTATGCCTTGCGGTAATGATTCCTCTGGAATTACGACCTTTACCACAACGGTGCCGTCCATGGATCAAATTATTTCGTGGATTGGATTTCACTTGCCTGTCTACGGTTCCCTTGCGTGTGCTCGGGATAGGTGTTTTGTATAAATGTTTCGCCGTATTATTAAGTATTCTCCTTTAGTTTTTTTCTCTATCTAGAAGTGGAATAGAATAACCCGGTTGAAGGGTAATGATCATACGTCTGTAATGCATTGTATGGCCCAGAATAGGTCCTATTCTTCTACCTTTTCCAGGTAGTCGATGGCTATTCACAGCTACCACCTTAACACCAAAGAAGAGTTCGACCCAATGCTTTATTTCTGTCTTAGTGAATCCCGATTCGACATTAAAAGTATATTGATTCTTTCCCAATAAACGAAGACTTTTTTCTGTAAATACTGCGTATTTGATTCCATCCATAAATCGACTTTCCCTCCTATGCTCTGAGTTCCAGTATCGATAAGAATTCGAGTTCTTATTGTTCTTATGTTATGGTATGAATATACCATACCAATTCGTTATGTATGGATGATGGATGAGATTCCATGGATAGAGAGCCAGTTCCAATAGACTTATGGAATGTTCCCGTTCGTGTGCATCCAGCAGGAATTGAACCCGCAAATTTACCAATTATGAGTTGGGCGCTTTAACCATTCAGCCATGGATGCTTAACAGGGATCATCGTACATCGTAAATAACCAATTTTCATATAGAAAGACATATCATAGAAAAATGAAATCGAAAATATTCCGAGATGGCAAATATTCGGAGATGACTATGAAAACACCTCTCTGGATCCTCGAATTGAAAGAGAGATTGAGAGGGATCAAGAATCCTAATTCTCGCTATTTGGAATGGATCCAATTCTATTGAGTCTGACTCATAGTGATCATTTCTCTTTAGCAAAGAATGACCTTGGTTATCAAAGGATTGAACAACCGGGATCCATTTACTTATGATACCTAGTTGGCATTGATAACAAGGATCTAATGAATTATGAGTTTAATAGATCCTCTTTAGCAGAAAGACGTATATTCCTTGCTCATTATCAGACAATCACTTATTCCCAAACCTCGTGTGGGACTAATCGTTTTCATTTACCATCTCATGGAAAACCCTTTTCGTTCCGCTTAGCCCTATCGGGTATTTTAGTGATAGGTTCTGTAGGAACTGGACGATCCTATTTGGTCAAATACCTAACGAAAAATTACGATTTTCCTTTCATTAAGGTACGAGGGCTTCTTATTCCACAAGAACGAAAGCACCTTTTCATTCTTTCATATACTAGGGGTTTTTACTTGGAAAAGACAATGTTCCATACTAAAGGATTCGGGTCCATAACCACGAGTTCCAGTGCACTAGATCTTGTAGCACTTAGCAACGAAGCCCTATCCATTAGTATTCCACATAAGAAATCCATTCTAGAAAAAAATACAATTAGATTAGCTCTTCATAGACAAACTTGGGGTTTGCGAGCCAAGGTAAGATCGGCTCGGGATCATGGGACCCTTTTCTATCAGATAGGAGGGGCTCTTGTACAAAATAGACTTACTAAGTAATAACCCCATAGAATCTATCTATATAAAGATAAAGAGGCAATCGTGTCAGGAAGCGGGTTTTTCTTTGGCCAAAAGGTACTTCGAACTTGGAACGAGCATGAAGAGATTAACGAGACTTCTTTCTCTTTTGAGTTTTTCTGGCGGACCTGCCGCGCAAGATCTTTGGTCTTCCCCTGGAACCGATGAAAAAAAGTGGATCGCTTCTTATGTACTCGCTCAGAATGATTCTTCTCTATCTATAGTTCATGGCCTATTAGAAGTAGAAGGTGCTCTGGTGCAATCCTTACCGACAGAAAAAGATTGCAGTCAGGTTGATAATAGTCGAGTGACATTACTTCGTCGGTCCGAACTAAGGAATCTGTTAGAAATGTTTTGAAATGGATATTGTTCTCTCTTTGATCAGGGATTGCTATATGAAAAGAAGTGGAGTTTGAAAAAGGGAACGGAATGCTCAAACCGGAACTGCTAGAGGAACGAATTTTCAATAGCATAACTTGGGCTCCTAGAATATGGCGCCCTTGGGACAATCTATTTGATTGCAGGGTTTTGTTCCGAAGCAAAGATATCCGCGGAGGCCGGTTCGTTCGTCCTATTCTGATATTCAGGACCAAGAGGTACTGGATTCTCTTTCGGATAGGCCCTGAAAGGAGAAGAAAGGCTGAAATGCCAACGGACCTCTGTCTATTCTCTAATTCACCCGATCCGATAGTACCCGTTTTTGGAACGTCCAGTGCCAAAGTCACTGAATGGGTAAGTCACCAATCCAATCCCTTTGACAAATCGGATGTCATATTAGATATCATATTCTATATATATAGAAATAT
>NW_028260470.1:0-35000 GCF_056163025.1 Triticum urartu
TATCGACTAAAGAAATAGTAGGAATCCCCAAAATGGCACATTCCCGAAGAGCTATATACTCTTTTTGCTGATCAAGGACGATCACAATGTCTGGCAATCTCGTCATATATTTGATCCCGCCGAGATACCTTTGCAAAGTAGATAATTTTCTCTTCAAGATTGCCACATCTCTTTTTGGGAGATGGTGGAATTTTCCCATTTTTTCTTCTGCTCTTAAGTCTCTAAATTGAGAAAGTCTAGTTTTCGTAATCGACCAATTCGTTAACATACCACTGAACCACTTTTTATTAACATAATGACAACGAGCCCTTATTGCAGCTGATGCTACTAAATCTGTTGCTCTTTTTTTGGTACCAACAATTAAGAAACTTTTTCCCTGACTTGCTGCATCAAAAACTAAATCACAAGCTTCTGATAAAAAACGAGCCGTTCTAGCGAGATTTATAATATGAGTACCTTTACGCTTTGCCGAAATGTAAGGGGCCATTTTAGGATTCCATTTCTTAATACCATGACCAAAATGAACTCCTGCTTCTATCATCTCTTTCAAATTAATGTTCCAATATCTTCTTGTCATTTTTTCCACACTTCCTTTTTTTTAATCCTACCATTCCATTACGGAATTTAGTTCTTTTTGAAGATTAAGAAAGATCCGAAATAGCTTGAAATAAATAATAATTGTTCCGAGAGAACCTTGTACTAAGATAAGAGTTGGCCATTGATACATGGTATAAACATAACCACCTTAATGAATTAACTGACTTGTTTTACTTATTAAAATAAAAATCTTAAAAATCTAAAATTTGACCTGTTAGTGTTCTAAGTTCAAAAGTCTAGTAAAGTAAAAAATATTTTTATGGGGGTTCTTATGTCTCATAAAAATTGTTTGTTACGTCAGAATCTGAAGAAACTAATTCTGTATGGAGAAACAAAAAATCTCTCATTTCCGACGCGAATAGATTTTTTTTTTTTATTTCGAAATAAAGGTTCTTGTCTTGTGGGGAACGATGCACAAATTTTTGGAATCCGGTACCAACAGGTATAATCCCCCCCAGAACTACGTTTTCTTTCAAGCCTTTCAACCAATCAATGCGACCTCGTAGGGCAGCTTTTGCTAAAACTCGAGCAGTTTCTTGAAAACTTGCTTCAGATATGAAACTTTGGGTATTCAGGGAAGCCCTTGTTATTCCCAATAAGATTGCCCGATAATAGATCGATTCATCCAAAGCTCGTCCTGCTCGTTCCGCTCGCAATAGTCCGATTAATTCCCCAGGCGAAAAAACATTAGACATTCCATCTTCGGAAACCCGCACTTTTGATGTTACTTGGCGTATAATAATCTCTATATGTCTATTATGGATCTGTACCCCTTGGGATCGATAAACCTTTTGGATTTTATTAACCAAAGAGATACGACTTTGGGCTATGGTTAGCTCAGCTCCAATCAAGAATCCCCAAGGGACCCCAAGAATTCTTGGTATACGCTCATTCCAATCCTCAATTCTCCTTTCGAGATTCGGGGATAATGAATCAATTGAACGCGCTTCAAAGATTTGTTCCACTTTTGGAAGACCTTGCGTTATGTCACTAGATCTCGATTTTTCATATATAAACGTAACTAACCTATCTCCCTTGTAAAGGATTTCTCCATAATGACCATTAACAGTTGCTCCTGTAGTGGCCAAATAAGGTTTAGCTGCTCTTATAACAAAGGAATTCATATTTACAATGAAAATTTGACCGGATTTTTTTATGTGCGATTTAAATAGACATACATTTTCACAAATAAATTGTCCAAGGTGAATTATTGCCAATGTCTCTTCCCAAGAATCATGATGGACAAAGTGACAATTCAAAAGGAATGGATCCAACATTATGTTACTATCGAAATTAGAAATCCTTTTATTTTCATCTATTAAAGAGTATTTAAGTTCTTGAAGTACTTGGAAGGTTTGTTTTAAATTGTCAACGAACAAATATTTTTTTAACAGGATTTTATTATGCGTTAGTAAATAGTAAGATGAAGAAAAATGCGATATACTAGCTACAATAGCGCCTAAGGGCCCAAAAATTTCTCGAATAGGAATTCTAGGATTCCATTCTTTTATCGCATTGGGATGTTTTGAATTCTTGAATAAACCAATTCGAGAACAGTTGGATGCCGACAAAATCATCAAAGAGTGGTATTCTTTATTTCGATTCAACAAAGTGCCAATAGCTTCTGGATGTTGGCTAAGTGATTCAATCTTCGCCTTGGAATAAAAAGAATTGATATTGGCGCGATCTAACCTATTATGGGGAATCGGTCCTGCACTTGTCCTACCATACCTTTTTCGTGTATACGAAATAGTGGACTTGACTAACTCAATTCTTAGGAAATCGCGAATAAGATCATTTGCTCTTACCTCAACAAGGGAAGCACCAGCCTTTTCTTTTTCTTCTTGTTCCCAATTCACTACTAAGCAAGTTCTAACAAATTGACTATTTGTGTGATAAATTCTTTGAGTTAACTTGCTATTTTCATGAGAAATAAAATTGACAAGTCGAATTTGGAGATTATTTTCTTCTTGCAAGAGATCCTGCGGGAAAAGTGTTGCTAAATTTCTTCCTTCGTCCATTTCATATGCCACTGTAGGGCGAACGGAAACAAAATACTTTTCCTTGCTCTTGAGAATTTTTTTCCGTTGAACATAGACCCAATTTTTCCTTTTTTTTGATTCCTTAGAATCTTTTTTTTGTCTTTCTGGCGGTATCAAACAGCCACCTAATATCTTATCCGCCTCTTCAGGAAAATGAATATCTCCGGAAAATATTTTGAGTTCCGTATGGCTTTTTTTTCTCTTCACTCGGACCAGTCCGCCTAGTCGACTTCTTGTATTTTTTGTGAGTTGTGTATTCACTCCAATAATACTATTGTCAAGTATCTTTAGGGATGAAGATCTCGGCAAGATATGAAGTTCTTGAAGAATGAAAAAAAACCGATCTACTTCTTTTTGGTATTTTAGACTAAATTCTTTTGTTCCTCGATGCTCAATCAAACCCTCTTTTTTTAAGATGGAATCTTCCTCTGGGCTCTCGTATTCGTCCTCTGAATCTTCTTCTGAGTCTTCCTCTAAAGTACCATATTTTTCCTCTGCGCTTTCCCCGGGGCTGCCATATTCGTCTTCTGAGTCTTCCTCTAGAGTTCCATATTCGTCCTCTTGGGTCCTATATTTGCTCTCTGGGCTCCCATATTCCTCTTCTGAGTCTTTCTCTAAAGTCCTATATTCGTTCTCTGGGTTCCCATATTCGTTTTCTGGGCTCCCATATTCGTCTTCTAGGGTTTCATATTCGTATTCGTCTTCTAGGATTCCATATTTAGATTCTTCTAGGGTTTCATATTCATATTCGTCCTCTCGGGTCCTGTATTCGTCTTCTAGGGTCTCATATTCCTCTTCTGAGTCTTCCGCTCGAGTCCTATATTCTTCTTCTAGGGTCCTATATCTAAATTTAACAATTCCTGAACCCTTTTTATCTTTTCTGTATCGGGGATCGTCAAAATAAGCAAAAATAGTATTTCTACGTAAAACACCCATAAGGGGGATTTCAATCGAAATCCCAAAACAGGATATTAGTTCTTTCTCTTGTTCTTGATGATATTGTAATGGAATGACGAACCTATTTCTTCGCTTTTTCGCCAACAAATCTGAATTATCTTGAAAAATAGAAGGATAGATAAAATTCCAATGGCCATTGGACATGATTCGATCCGACGTTGAATAATCAAGAATTTCCCTATCTTTTTTACCATAAGTATTCATTTGATCTTGATCCTTGTGGAGTGAAAAAGACGCTATACTGGATCTGCACATACTTACTGACAATATCCATAAATGGCTTGTTTTTGGTAATCGGCGAAGATTACCATATTGATATTCGGGCGCATGGTAAACATCAGTACTCCAGTGCATTTCGCCGTCTGATTCAGAATAAATATGCTTTTGTACCCTTTCTTTAAAATGTAAAGTGGACGTTCCGGCACGAATCTCCGCAATTACTTGTTCGGATTTTACATATTGATCATTTTGCACTAGAATCAAGCTTTTTGAGGGAATATTCACACTATATAGAATATCTTGACTCTGAATAGTTACATGCAAGTCTATATAACATAGAAAAGCAGGCTGCCCATGACGGGTACGTGTGGGGTGAACCAAATTCTCATTGAATTTTATTTTTCCATTCGAAGGGGATCGTACAAGGTCGGCAGTACCCCCTGTGAATACTCCGCCAGTATGAAAAGTTCTTAATGTTAGTTGAGTCCCTGGCTCCCCAATTGATTGACCTGCAATAATACCTACGGCTTCTCCCAATTCGACCAGATCACTATGAGTAGGACTCCGGCCATAGCATAATTGACAGATCCAAGAAGTGCTTCGGCAAGTAAAGGGGGTTCTAATATATATTGGTTGTGCTCGAAATGGTTGTGCTCGAAAGGCAGTTATGAATCGATTGACTAATCCAATTCCAATATCTTGATTTCGCGCGGCAATGCATCGTGAACCGATATATATATCGTCTGCTAATACACGACCAATTAGTGTTTGGACAAAAAGTTTTTCCGTCATCCCATTTTGAGGACTTACAGAAATACCTCGGATAGTACCACAATCTCTTCTACGCACAATAATATGTTGAACTACTTCAACAAGTCTACGTGTAAGATATCCAGCATCTGCTGTTCGCACAGCAGTATCTACAACCCCTTTGCGGGCTCCATAGCAGGAAATTATATATTCTGTCAAAGAAAGTCCCTCGCGTAAATTGCTTTGAATAGGTAAATCAATCATTTGTCCTTGAGGGTCCGACATTAATCCTCTCATACCTACTAATTGGTGTACTTGAGATGCATTTCCTCTGGCTCCTGAAAAAGACATTAGATAGACTGGATTAGAAGGATCCGTTATCCGAAAATTTGAATTCATTTCTTGTTTCAAATATTCACTTGTCGCATACCATATCTCAACAGATTGGCGTAATTTTTCTACCGCGTGTACAGCCCCATAATAATAGTGTTTCTCCAAAAGAAAACTCTGTTGTTCCGCGTCTTGGACTAACCATCCCTTAGAGGGTATTGTTAAAAGATCCTCGATTCCTAACGAAATCGATGTAGTAGTGGCTTGATGGAAGCCCAGAGTCTTTAGTTGATCCAGTATATGGGATGTATATCCCATTCCAAAATGATCTATTAATCTGCTAATAAGTCGTTTCATACCAGTTCCGTCTATCTCTTTATTATGAAAGACCAGATTGGCCCGTTCCGCCATACATAAGTACCCCCTTTTCGGCTGAGTAGGATTCGACAATTGCTGAGTAGGATTCGACAATGGGCCTGAGTCAGTGATTCGAAAATTTAATTAACTTAATTGCCTCAATCTCAATCTGGATTCGCGTGGCAAATAATGATGATACTAGGGAAATCGGAATGCCCCCCGAAAGGGGAGGGGCATCGCCGAATCTAACTTTCTTGTTTAGGTAGTGTATGAATAGGCCTGACTAAATCCTTGTATGGCTTCCTCTATTTCTCTATAAAAAGAAATATGACCAAGAGTGGTTCGAATGTATATCGAACGAATTTCTTTTTTTCTATTTCCCATTATTAGATAGTGGGCATAAATCTCATGATAAGTCCCCAAAGATTCATATTGAACTTCAATCGGAACTTCTCTTGACCCAATGACGCGTTGATCCAGGTTCCATCGTAGCCACAAGGGACTATCTAAACTGATTAGTTTTTGTCTATAAGCTCCCAGTGCATCATAAGAACTAGAAAAATGGGGTTCTTTATCTTTCCTATATTTAAAATTATTATTATTATTGTAATTTACTTTTAGATTTGGGTAGTTTCTGCAACTATTATATCTATTTGCACAAATACCTCGACGCTTTCCAATCGTTAATACATAAAGCCCGATAAGCATGTCTTGGGTTGGTACGCAAATAGGATCCCCAATAGCGGGAGATAAGAGATTCATATGAGAAAACATAAGTAAACGGGCTTCTGCCTGAGCTTCCAAGGATAAAGGTAGATGAACAGCCATTTGATCTCCATCAAAGTCCGCATTGAAACCCTTACACACTAATGGGTGTAAAGAAATAGTACGCCCCTCTACTAAAGTGGGTTGAAAGGCCTGTATGCCTAATCTATGCAGGGTAGGTGCTCTATTTAACAGTACAGGATGTCCCCGCATAACTTCTTGAAGTATTTCCCATACAATGGGTTCTTTTTCCCAAATTTTCCTTTTAGCAATCCTTACATTAGAAGTGGCGCGTTTCGTGATTAAATCGCGAATTACAAATAGCTGAAAAAGCTTTATTGCTATCTCTAGAGGTAATCCACATTGATGTAATGAAAGCGAAGGACCCACAACAATGACAGAACGCCCCGAGTAATCGACCCGTTTCCCAAGCAGAGTCTCGCGAAACCTTCCCTCTTTACCTTCAATTACATCTGAAAGTGATTTGTATACTTTATTGTGACCATCCCTCGTCGGTTGCCCGCGGGACCCACTATCAAGAAGTGTATCCACGGCTTCTTGTACCAATTTTTCCTGGCACATTACTAAATCTGCTGGCGCTAATTCACTTCTTTTTAATAGATAGGCAAGATTGTTGTTCCGACGGATAACTCTCTTATAAAGTTCATTAATGTCTGAAGTCACTACTTTATCTCCAGACCTATAAACAATAGGTCTCAATTCGGGAGGAAGAACCGGTAATAAGCACAAAACCATCCATTCTGGTTCTACATTTGTTTGAATAAAATGTTTCGCCAATTGCATGCGTCTAATCAAAAAAACTTTTCTTATTCGTCTTTTTCTATCTTCCCACTCATCTCCACTATACCCCTCGTCTTCTAATTCCTTCCATTCGACCAAAGAATTCTCTATAATAATTCGCAAATCCAAATCTGCTAATTGTTCTCTAATAGCACCTGCTCCTGTCGCAATTTCCCGATTTCGAAATGTTGCAAAGCCTGGGGTAGAAAAAAAGGGAGAAATGCTGTGGTTACAGGATGCAATTTCCTCTTCGAATAAACCTCGTAATCGTAAAAAAGTGGGTTTTTTAGTGCTGGGCCTAGCAAAAGAGAAATCGCCGTATACTAGGCCCTCCAACTTCTTAAGAGGTTTATCTAAAAGATTCGCGATATAACTAGGAAGACCTTTCAAATACCACACATGAGTCACGGGACATGCGAGTTTGATGTATCCCATTTGATATCTTCGTATCCGAGAATCCACAAATTCGACCCCGCATTTTTGGCAAAATCTTTCGTCTTCGTTTTCAGCTCCGCTCGCTCGAGAATTGCCACAAGCGCAAATCCCGCTTTTTATGGGTCCAAAGATTCTTTCGCAAAACAATCCATCTTTTTCTGGTTTATCGGTTTTATAATGAAAAGTAGAGGGCCTTGTGACTTCGCCAACGACTTCTCCATTAGGTAGGTTTTTGTTAGCCCAAGCCTTTATTTGTTGAGGGGAAACGAGTCCAATTTGAAGTTGTTGATGTTTATATTGGTCAATCATAAAATAGAAATAAGAAAAGAATTTATATTTATTCCGATCAAACTTCCTCCCTATTAACCTGGAAGTTCTTTTCAGATACAAGGAAATGATTCAGTTCTAGAGCCAAAGATCGTAGTTCTCGAACGAGCACTCGAAAAGATTCTGGAGGATCCTCATGATTAGGTATTCTTTTTCCCCAGATCGTAGCATTAAGTATTTCTTGGCGAGCTATAAGATGGTCAGATTTATAAGTAAGTATCTCTTGTAAAATATGAGCAACACCAAATCCTTCTAAAGCCCAAACTTCCATTTCTCCTACTCGTTGTCCCCCTTGCTTGGCTCTTCCTCTAACCGGTTGTTGTGTAACAAGTGAGTAGGGCCCAGTAGAACGCCCATGAATTTTCTCATCAACTTGATGAATTAATTTTAAGATATAGGACTTCCCTATTAGAACAGGTTGCTCAAAGGGGTCGCCTGTTCTTCCATCAAATATTCTGCTTTTTCCCGGGTACTCGGGTTCAAATACCCATGGATTTTTTGTTTCTTTACTGGCTTCATATAATTCTGAAAACACAAGTTTTCTTGAAGCCTCTTGCTCATATCTCTCATCAAAGGGTGCTATTCTATAATGTTTCTTTAGCAGATCCCCCGCTAATCCGAGCGAGCTTTCAAATATTTGTCCCACATTCATTCGGGAGGGTACTCCTAAGGGATTGAAGACCATATCAACGGGTGTTCCATCTTGCAAATAGGGCATATCTTGCCTAGGCAAAATTTTGGAAATGATCCCTTTATTCCCATGTCTTCCGGCTACTTTATCCCCAACTTTGATTTCACGTTTCTGTAAAATATATACACGAACCATTATGTCGAGCGGGTCCCTTTGGATCCATTTCACATCGATAACGCGCCCTCTTCCACCTATAGGTAATTTCAGAGAAGTTTCTTTTGAAGTGGAAACCTCAAGGCCAAATATGGCCCGTAATAATCCAGCTTCCGCGATATAAGATGATTCGCTCGCTATCTGAGGCGTTAATTTACCTACTAAAATATCACCAGTTTCTACCCAGGATCCCAACCTAACAACTCCATTTCTGTCCAAATTGCGGAGTAAATGTTCTTCTAGATGTGGTATTTCTTTAGTGATTTTTTCAGCGGAGCCCTGGCTTGTCGTATCCGTCTGAATTTCATATTTCCGGATGTGAAAAGAGGTATAAATATCTTCATATACCAAACGTTCGCTAATTAGTACTGCGTCTTCAAAATTGTAACCTTCCCATGGCATATAAGCTACTAATACGTTTTTTCCTAAAGCAAGTTCGCCCCCAATTGTAGCAGCTCCTTCTGCTAAAATTTGTCCTTTTTTAATGGATTTACCCCGTGGAACCCGGGGTTTTTGGTGCATACAAGTATTTTTGTTAGAGCGACGGTGGTTAACTAAAGGAATACTTATAGTCTTCCCACTACTTGATAAAAGTATCTTATGACTATCAGTAGAAATGATCTTTCCCTCGCGTTCGGCTATAATGGAAACCCTCGAATCTAGAGCTGTTTGGCGTTCCAATCCAGTTCCAACAATGCATTTCTCGGACCGAGAAAGCGGAACTGCTTGGCGCTGCATATTAGAACTCATTAAAGCCCGATTCGCATCATTGTGCTCAATAAAAGGAATGAGAGAACCCCCAATAGAAAAATATTGGAAAGGAAAAATACTTCTAACATGAATCTGTTCCCATGCAATAGTCAAGAATTCTTGACGGTATCTAGCCGGAACAACCTGTTCTTCCTGAATACCTTGATTCAAGGACAAAGAATTTCCTGCTGCTATCATATAATATTCATCTCTATTTGGTGATAGATAAACCACCTGTCTCTCTTTTTTTTCTTTTGCTTTCTCAGCAGATATTTCATAAAACGGACTCTCTATGGATCCACCACAAGTGATCAATTCTCGCATGAATTGTTAAGGATCCAGTAAGTCCAACATTGATTCCTTCAGACGTGTCAATTGGACAAATACGCCCATAGTGACTCGGATGAATATCTCGGCTCCGAAAACTTGCGGTTCTCCCCGTCAACCCTCCAGGACCTAAACAACTCACTTTTCGCCCATGAACAGTTTGTGTCAATGGATTCGTTTGATCAAAAACTTGAGATAACGGGTATGTGCCAAAAAAGGTCTCATAAGTAGTTATTAATAAAATTGAAGTTGAAGTTGGAGTTACCAAAGTTTGGGGAGTCGGTTTCGATTGACGTATGAATACTCTACGAATAGTTTTTTGAACTGCATGTTGTAAACGACCAAGAGCCAATCCGAATTGATCTTGTAACAGATCCGCAACCGAACGAATACGTTTATTTTTCAAGTGATTCATATCGTCATCGTCAAGTATACCCGTTCCAAATTTCATTCCAATCAAATGATCCGTAGCGGCCAATACATCTCGTGGTAACAAGAATGTATTGTTCTGAGGAATATCAAGATTAAGTCTCCGATTCATATTTCGTCGACCAATCCTTCCTAATTCACATTTTTGTTGAAAAAATTTCTTTTGTAATTCCTCGCATAAGGACTCCGAAAATACCAGGTCCCCACCTACACAAGCAAATTGTTGATAAAACTCCAAAATAGCTTTTTCTTTTGACTCAATCCTCTTCTTCTCTTTAGCATTCGGGAAAGACAAGAAAATTTCAGGGTAGGAAACATTATCCAGAATTTCTCTTAGATTCGAACCCATAGCTGATGATAGAACTAGAATAGATATCTTTTGTTTTCTACTCACGCGAGCCCATATCCTTTCTTTTTTATCAATTGCTAATTCCGATCTCCCCCCCCAATCTGATATTATAGTGCCAGTGTAGATAGAAATTCCCTTATGATCTAATTCCGAGCGGTAGTAAATACCAGGACTTAGCAATATTTGATTGATCACAATTCGGTATATTCCATTTATAATAAAGGTTCCTAAGGAATTCATTATAGGAATGTTTCCGATAGAAATGGTTTGCTTTTGCACATCGAAACCAAAAATTAATCTCGCAGATACATATAATTCGGAAGAATAGGTGAGTGATTCATACACAGCATCTCTTTCTTTTATCGAGGGTTCTAGCAGTTGATATCCTTTCGCAAATAATTGAAATGCAATTTCGTGATCTGGATCTTTAATTGTTGGAAACTTGTCAAGTTCTTCTGCCAAGGCTTGATTAATGAACCTACAAAATCCCTCGAATTGGATCTGACTAAATCCGGGTATTGTGGACATTCCCTCGTTTCCATTCCGGAGCATCTTAATCTTAAGTTTCCTGTTTATCAAAGAAAAATTCCATTATCAGCTCACTCTTCATCAATCCCTATGGATCGATCTAGCAATCATGGAATCTATATTCTGTTTACTGAATCACATGAAATTCTAGGGAACTCCACATACGTATTTCATATATGTATTTCATACATATGAATAGAGACCATTTGGACGAAAGTTCGAGTTTGCCAGGGGTACAAATGAAATGAAAATGAATTGATAAAACATTCCTACAAAAAAAATTCTGCCACTTATACTTTATGTTATGATATTCTAATCAGATTGGATGGCAAAGATTTCTCATTTTATCTCCTTTCTATGAATGTAATAAAGCCGTAATATAATATACTAGAAAGTTTGACTTTACTTCGATTTAGAATAGCGTGCTTACTTTAATTTCTCAAAATAATTTGAGGGTTCTTTTTTATTTCGGATCGGAGTAGTATAATTGCTAGAAAATTCAGTATTTCATTGTGGAATTCTAAAATAAAGTAAGTCCCTTTTTTAAGTACATGCCAATCTAGTTATCCACCTCTCCCCATATCCATGCTTTTCTTTTATCGTAATTTCACTTGGGTACGCCAAGATAGTCAGGTTATACTCTATATCAGAGCAAATTTCCTTTTTTTATTCAAGATATTTAATTTAATACTTTGAAAAATTAAAGCATGATTCCCCATAGAGATATGTACATAAAGGGGATCTTTGGATAATAATGCTGTTCGGACCTAAAGTTTACCTATACACGGATTAAGCATAAAGCCATAATATTTTATTATGCCATTGAAGGGGGGGGAGATAATACCGATTTAAGAGTAGTTCACTACTGCAATAAAAAAAAGAGAATTCTAGTTAACGGTTCCAATTTATTCTGAATTTTGCAGCCTGTGAATAGAAATCCACTTTTTCTTCTTTTTCATCTCAATAGAAAGAAATGGGAAGTTTTATTGTGTTAACAATGTATGTTTTAAGATAGAATCTATCGAGGAGAATAATAGAAACTGGATCAAAAAAAGCAGGAATAGATTTTTTGAAAAAGATTGGAAAAAAGTAAGTAGAATTATATTCAAAATAAAAGGGGCTTTTCGTAAGAAAACGTGGATGAATACTTGCTGTTTTCTAGATTTTTGATCGGATTTTTTGGCGGCATGGCCAAGCGGTAAGGCAGGGGACTGCAAATCCTTTATCCCCAGTTCAAATCTGGGTGCCGCCTGATCAATAAAATACTTAGGTTTTTTTTATAGTGCTGATCGAATTCGATAAATTTTTACTTCGCATAAGTTCGGGCAAGAGAGTAACTGGGCCTGCCGATACTGGGTTTAGAGAAACCATACCATAGTTCTATCCTCAAACTAGGGTTAGGGTTTGTTTTGACGGTAGTGGCCAAAATGGTTATCAATAGGGGTGAGGTAGTGTTTCCTTATTCTTTTATTATATGAATTTGAATTGGTTCTTAATTGAGATTCGATTTGATAATTTTAAAATACGAGGATAAGATGTCAGAAATCTTGGTATCCAAAGAAAGGTCCCTAAGGGGCATTCTTTTTTTTTTTCAATCTAAGATTCAAGAAGGGACTCCACGAAAGAATATCAAGACTTACTAATTATTATACATTTTTTTATCGTACATCTTATGTTACCTACATACACTAAAGTAAGGACTACTTAATTCTAACGAGAATCAGATTAAATAGGTCGATCAAAAATCAATTTAGGAGTTGTATTATGGATAAAATCTCTTCATTCTTTCATAGAATGATACAAAGCAAGGCTGCAGGGTTTAGGTCAAAAATAAACATTAGGTAAGGTAGGTATCCAATAAATATTTATCTATCGATAATTTTATGGTATATTCGGGCGTCCTTTGCTTAAAAAAAAAAAAAAGAGTAACAAAAGGAATAAAAAATCTTCCTATTCCCGCTTCTTCTATTCAGGACATCATTCCCGTACTCTTTCTTTTTTAAGGAAAAAAGGGCTATAGTATCTCGTATTTTTAATGCTCTCTAATTCTACCAGAATTCCTATAAGAATTTGTTAGGAGTAAATTCCTTGAACTGATTGATCCATGGCCTTAGGGCGGAATCCCTTTTTGACTCTGTACCCTTGATTCCACTATGATTATTGATCAATAGTAGAATAATCCCTTCATAGAAATAGGAGACATAATTTAGATGGATATAGTAAGTCTCGCTTGGGCTGCTTTAATGGTAGTCTTTACATTTTCTCTTTCACTAGTAGTATGGGGAAGGAGTGGACTCTAGGGATACTACTAATTGATTAAGTAATCAAATTGTTGTATCAATTCTTTTCTTTAATGGATCATTTTGCATTAATCATTTTGTCAAACGTTATTCTTTAATCTTTTTCTTTAGTTTTGTTTCACTCCTGTAAGAAACTCTTGTATTGTAAGTTGTAATGTAAGAAAGAGCCATTATACCAATTCAGAATTTCTACTAGAAATGACGAATGGTTAAAAAAAGTTCTATACATAAGAAAATTAGACTTTCTTCCACGGAACTATTCACGGCATATCACACATTTTCCATTTCCTTTTACTTTTTACTATAGTCTATTCTTCATATTATTTTTCTTTCCTTCCATGGATTCTTTGGTCAAGAATTGTCTTAGATTTTTTTATTTTGACCTGATTGAAATTAAGTGGATGCAATGAAAAAAGAAATTGAATTAGACTACTTAACTATTTCAATCTACTAATCTATTCTATGTAGATTCAAAGATAATATAATAGAAAGAATCTAAAGTGTCGTAGAAAAAACTATATGTAGTTCTTTCTACCACACTTTAAGATTCCAACCAGATCCTTTCATTTAAGACTTGGATTTTTTTTATTTAATCCCTTTTTAATTTCTTCAATGATTAATTGGAATTCCAATTAATTATTTTGGCTGACTGTTTTTACATAAATAATAAGTAAAAAAGAAGTAGGAACTAGAATGAACAGTGCAGTAGCAATAAATGCGAGAATATTGACTTCCATAACCTCTTTATTTTTTATTTTCACAATAACTCGGGATGTAATCCCATGGAGAGGAAAAAGGGGTATCTTGTAAATTCAAGGGTAGGGCTTGCATTCTGATAATACTGAATCAATTCAATATTATGAATATCGGATCTATCAAATCAATTCATGGATGAGAGTTATATTTCACGGATGAGAGTTATATAGTATAACATAGGAAGATCCTCTATCCACACTAAGACCAAAATGGGTTTTTTGATTGGATTAGGAATTCCCTCTTTTTTAATCCTTTTCTACTTTTTCTTTTCTATATCTCTAACCCACGAGCTTTCTTAATCTTATACTTTCTTAATCTTATACAATTTCCCTTCCTTTTTCTTATAGTTATACATACAATTATGTATGTATTATATGACCAACTTTCACTTTCTATGGGTCACATAGACATCCAAATAAGCAGTAGAAGTGAGATGGGGAAAAGAGGTCTGAAATAAAAAGGGAATACGATTTATGTATGGATTCCGGTAAAATACCGGTACTCTATTCCATAAGAGTGGAATAGGAAATTAAGATGAGGATGGTATCATCATAAAGAAAGATAGAGTAATATAATATCCTAAATTCTACTAATCCACATATCGTATGTGTGTCTTTCTTTATCGATTGGGAGTAGTGAAAAAAAAATTCCTATATGCCCTCCCTCCCTCTTTAATGAGAGATGCAAAATAAAAAAGTGAAGTAAGGGTGCCCTGTGGGTATTTGATCTTGCTCCCTGCCCCTTTTTTTCATGGAAAAAGGAAATATCAATTTCTCCATTCATTGAACCCTAGTTCGGGACTGACGGGGCTCGAACCCGCAGCTTCCGCCTTGACAGGGCGGTGCTCTGACCAATTGAACTACAATCCCCGCGGGGTGTATGGCATACCCATTCTTAAATAGAACCATAAGAAGATTCGATTCGTCTTTCGTACTCTAAGAAATAGACGAATCATATACTACATACCCACATATTATATTATACGTGGGTATAGTGAGAGTGACATAACTAGTATGTCGTGATTTTTTATCACTAAAAATGGATAATAATCCAGCCTTCAATAAGAAAAACTCTTTTGTTTGTAAGAAAGGAATGAGAGAGATATGGATTAGAAAAAAAAATTTCCCTTTTTTCTTTATCTTTTATTTCTATAGATCAGACATTTTATTTTATGGAAGAAAAACAAAAGGATTTAGTTCATACTCACGAAGCCCTAGATTTTTGGTTTGGGCCGAGCTGGATTTGAACCAGCGTAGACATTGTCAACGAATTTACAGTCCGTCCCCATTAACCACTCGGGCATCGACCCAGGAAGAATTTATTCTAGGGTTTTTGCTAATCTATGATTAACCTCCTTTCATAATACTCCCTACCCCCAGGGGAAGTCGAATCCCCGCTGCCTCCTTGAAAGAGAGATGTCCTGAACCACTAGACGATAGGGGCATCACTAGACGATAGGGCCATATACAACCGCTCGTGATTATACTATAATCATAGTATGAGCAGTTTTTTGGAATTGTCAATATACTCGAAAAGTATAAATAGATCCAAAGCAAAGAGTTTTTCCAACTTTTCTGTTATGTTTTCATCTAGGATTTTTTTTAGTTGATCGTTATAGATTAATTCTCCGTGCTTCATTTAGTGTTCATACCAAAAATGCATCCATCCCGCACTAAGTCATAAAATTCTCTAAAAATATAGAGAAAGTTTCAAAAACAAAGAAAAAAAGTGAATCAATTTAGTAGAAAAGTACTCTATCAGATTCGAACCAACGACTTACGTCTTAGCACGAGATTACTCTACCACTAATTTAAAAAGCCCTTTATCGGATTTGAACCGATGACTTATGCCTTACCATGGCATTACTCTACCACTGAGTTAAAAGGGCTTTTTATTTAATTCAAAAATTAGCCACTTGGATTTCCCATTATGGGTCTACTGCATAATGTACATATTATATATATAATATATAGAGATAGAGAGAGAGACATTATGTAGAGATTGTATATGTATATATCGATATCTTGAGAGCTCAAAATAAAATTAATAAAAAAAAACATACCCTACATAACATATCCAACTCTTCTTGGTTCAGGGTTTTCCGTTTCCGAAGACTAGTAAAATAGGCGGATTCTGGAACCCCAAGGATTCAACGGTATATGGATATGGAAAATATAAGATTTCCGATCCTAGCGGGAAAAGGCGGGGAACAGATACCCAATAGGATATAGGATCCTTGGGAGGAACTTTTGGTAATGGCCTTGATCCTCTATGCTATTTTTTATGTGTTCTTAGTTCTATTGAACTTTTTGCATTCTTTTAAACAAGAATCTAATAAACTAGAATTGAGTCAGTGGAAAAAAGGAGAGAGAGGAAAGTGTTAAATGGAGAGAGTCGACTAATCAGAGACTTTTAGGATCTTCTTTACATCAGGTAAATCTGTCGGCCCTGTCCGTTTTTTTCTTTAAGTTACGACTCTTTGCTGCTTACTTCTATCAAGCCATAGGGAAAGTCTATGATGAATTTGGAAAACTCATCTCACTCTTACTCTATGGCTCGGACTTAATGGGGGAAGAAAACATCTTCCATAATTTCTTTTTTGTTCAATTCTGGACAAAAAAGAAAAGGAAAAAAGGAATTTATAGGGACAGTGTTACCCCCTATATCCCCTAGTTTATATTGTAGGAATAATAAAACAATTTAGCAGTCTGACACACTTACGTCCTTGCAAAGTAAATAATTATTATTGTAGTCGTAACCGTAGAATAGGATCCTAATCAAAATAAATACATTTGGTTCAGGCGCTATTAGCATGGTAAGAAAAGATTTTTTTTACAGACCAGAGGGGCTATCTAAATCCTAAAGTAAAGGCGAGCGATCGAAGTAGAAGTACCAACGGCTCAGTGTCATGAACCTTCTCCATCTGATTCAATAAGGGGGAATTAGCCTTCTTGTCAAATGGCTATCCTTGACAAAGGGTACCATTTATACCATAATCTACAATGTAGCGGGTATAGTTTAGTGGTAAAAGTGTGATTCGTTCTATTAATAACTGAATTTGAAATGATATACTTAAGGCATCCTTAAGTTTTTTATTTTTATATTCCGATGAAAACTTTAGTTCTTATAAAGGATTAAATCCTTTTCCTCTCAATAGCATATTGAGGAAGAATATACATTCTGGCGATTTGTATCCAAAGACTAATTTAAATTGCATCCAAAATAAAAATAGGATTATGAGTACAGAGTCGCGAAGCATAATTTTGCATTGGATTAAGTATTCCAATTTTGAAAATATGAGTAAAGGATCTATGGATGAAGATACAAAAAAGTTGATTTCCAATCGTAACTAAATCTTCTTAAAATAAGGAATAAGGAAGCCAAATAGCTAAAAAACGATAGTTTTGGTTTACTAGAACCATCCGCATATTGTTTCAGCTCGGTGGAAACCCAATTCTTTTCCTCAGGATCTCTTGAATGAAATTAGGGAACGAAGTAAGTAGATTAGATGAATTTAGATAGAATTTCTATCTCCTACTCTATAAGGATCATCTAGAAAGCGGAGAGCTTTGGTTCCATTCAAATAGAAAAGCTGACATAGATGTTAAGTGGTGAGAATATCCATAAAGGAGCCGAATGAAATCAAAATTTCATGTTCGGTTTTGAATTAGAGACGTTAAAAATAATCAACCAACGTCGACTATAACCCCTAGCCTTCCAAGCTAACGATGCGGGTTCGATTCCCGCTACCCGCTCCATTCTGTATAAAAGGAGTATTCTATTTGTCTAGACATGTTAGAGGCTTGTATTCAAGCCTTTTTTGTCCACCAGTTTCTGGTACTCCAGAGCGGAGTAGAGCAGTTTGGTAGCTCACGAGGCTCATAACCTTGAGGTCACGGGTTCGATTCCCGTCTCCGCACTTAGCAGTCTGTATAAAAGGACTATTCTATTTCTCTAGATATGTATGGTAGAGGGGCGTATCCAACCCTTTTTTATTCATTAGTTCCCGGCCCTAGAGGGCAAAATTGAGCAGTTTGCGAAGTCACTTGCCTTCAAAAAAAGAAGGCGCAAGGCCTCTCCCTACCCTGCAGAAAATAAAAATGAAACGAAAGGGACAGTCTACCTCTCCCTTCCCTTTAAAAAAAGTTTGCCCGTTGTTTGTCTCAGTTAATACCCAATTTTTGGAGCTCTGTTGGCGAGTTCTATTTCTGCCTCTGGAGCGCCCTCTTTTTTTGAGTGGGATGCAAAGGAAGGGTAAGATAGTAAGGGATACGGCACTAGACTAACACCTAATTAATACTTAATTTAATATAAGTAGTTAAACAGTTAACTAGACTAAACTTTTTATCATAGTACTTTGATAAATTAAGCGGGCGAGCGGCGGGAATCGAACCCGTATCTTCTCCTTGGCAAGGAGATATTTTACCATTGAACTACGCTCGCTACGGTATATATTTTATAGCGTATATCCGCCTGGGTCGACCTTCTATGTCTGGGTCGACCGTTTCATTTCATTTTCTATTATATTAGAGTTTTCCTTTTTTTATTATCTGTCAATGAATATTCTAATGGGAATGGAATTTCATAATACTGAAAGAGAAGAGCTAGCAATTCGGAACGCAAATTGCGTTTTAATACGTCTCACTATTCTAATTTTTTAGAAGAAATGGCCTTTATTATTTCTTTTTTATGGGGTTAATAAATATTAACCAAATTTCATTTAAGAAATGAGAGAATTCAGAATAGCTACGAGAAAGACTAGTCCAATCCATAATGATGTACCGGAAAATACAACATTTTTATTATTTGACCAACCATCAGGAGAAGCAAATACAAGGGGTACACTAATTACTAAGACTGAGGAAGTCGCAATTAATGCAAAAACAGCTAATTGGAAAGCAATAGTCATATTTCTAATCCTCCAAGCTACCATCAAATAAAGTTGACTACATATTTGATCCCTCACTTAAACCAAAATTGTAAAAAAATACAAGAAGTAGGAGGGGTTTAATCATGAATCCATTGATTCTTCTCTTTAATTCAAATTTATTACTTAAACCGCTTTTTTATTTGGATATGGGGGTGAGAAGAGATTATTTACTCTTTATTTCACAAGCGGGTATAGCGGATCCTGTATCCGTGTATACAGTATACAGAGATATATCGAAAAGGAACTTGTATCTGATATCTTTCTAGAGGCTAATAAATCTTTTTATTTTTTATATGGCTATGTTCTATTTGTAGGAGTAAAATAAGGATTAGGCTGTGGAGAGATGGCTGAGTGGTTGATAGCTCCGGTCTTGAAAACCGGTATAGTTCTAGGAACTATCGAGGGTTCGAATCCCTCTCTCTCCTTTTGCTTATTGAATACGTTTGTTTCTTTCATTTTTATTTATTTTTTTTTTCTGTCCCTTATCTTTCTTTCATAAAAAGGAATGAATGGCTCGGCTAGATGGAATAACCGAGCCAGAACAGAAAAAAAGTAGAACAGGTATAAATAAGAAAATCTTAGTTAAGAGGGTTCATGTAAAGAACAGGTTCCAAATCACGATCGATTCCCTTTTCAAAACCTGCTGCAGCAGCTCGGGCTCTTCCTGCATGCCATAAATGGCCCACAAAAAAGAAGAATCCTAGAACAAAATGAGAAGTTGATAACCAACTTCTAGGAGAGACATAATTAACTGCATTGATCTCGGTAGCTACGCCACCCACGGAATTTAAAGAGCCTAAAGGAGCGTGGGTCATATATTCTGCTGAGCGTCGTTCTTGCCAAGGTTGTATGTCTTTTTTCAACCTACTCAAGTCCAAACCGTTGGGGCCCCTTAGAGGTTCTAACCATGGAGCACGAAGGTCCCAAAAACGCATAGTTTCCCCTCCAAAGATAACCTCCCCAGTTGGGGAACGCATTAGATATTTACCTAAACCTGTGGGTCCTTGAGCGGATCCCACATTAGCTCCAAGACGCTGGTCTCTAACTAGAAAAGTAAATGCTTGAGCTTGAGAAGCTTCTGGCCCGGTGGGTCCATAAAACTCACTCGGATAAGCTGTATTATTGAACCATACAAAACAACAAGCGATAAAACCAAAGACAGATAAAGCAGCTAAACTATAAGACAAGTAAGCTTCTCCAGACCATACAAATGCACGGCGAGCCCATGCGAAGGGTTTGGTTAAAATATGCCAAATTCCGCCAAATACACAAATAAAACCCAACCATACATGCCCACCAATTATATCTTCTAAATCATCTACACTAACAATCCACCCTTCTCCACCAAAAGGAGATTTTAGTAAATAACCAAATATAACACTGGGACTAAGGGTCAAATTGGTAATTTTTCTTACATCTCCCCCCCCAGGGGCCCAGGTATCATATACACCGCCAAAATAAAGAGCCTTGAGTACTAGAAGAAAAGCACCTAGACCTAACAAAATTAAGTGAATACCCAAAATTGTAGTCATTTTATTTCTATCTTTCCAGACATAACCAAAGAATGGAAAAGATTCCTCAAGAGTCTCGGGTCCCAGAAGCGCGTGATAAATGCCACCGAAGCCTAAGACTGCGGAGGAAATTAGGTGAAGTACGCCAGATACAAAGTACGGAAAAGTATCTAGAACTTCCCCCCCTGGCCCTACTCCCCAACCTAGAGTAGCTAAGTGTGGAAGTAAAATCAACCCTTGTTCATACATGGGCTTTTCTGGTACGAAATGGGCCACTTCAAATAGGTTCATTGCTCCGGCCCAGAATACGATTAATCCGGCATGAGCTACATGAGCTCCAAGCAGTTTACCGGACAAATTGATAAGTCTGGCATTCCCAGCCCACCAAGCAAAGCCGGTGGTTTCTTGGTCACGACCAGCTAAAACGAAAGTTCCATTAAAGAGCGTTTCCACGTGGTAGAACCTCCTCAGGGAATATAAGATTTTCATGAGGCTGATCCTGAGCTGCCATCCACGCACGAATACCCTCGTTTAAAAGAATATTTTTGGTGTAGAAAGTCTCAAATTCAGGATCTTCCGCTGCACGGATTTCCTGGGAAACAAAGTCATAGGCACGTAAGTTCAGAGCCAAGCCAACTACGCCAATAGCACTCATCCATAAACCGGTGACGGGTACAAATAGCATAAAGAAATGTAACCAACGTTTATTGGAAAAAGCAACACCAAAGATTTGGGACCAAAAGCGGTTAGCAGTGACCATTGAATAAGTTTCTTCAGCTTGAGTTGGGTTAAAAGCACGGAAGGTATTTGCACCATCACCGTCCTCAAATAGAGTGTTTTCTACGGTCGCTCCATGAATAGCGCATAGCAGAGCCGCACCTAATACTCCGGCAACTCCCATCATATGAAATGGGTTCAACGTCCAATTATGAAATCCTTGGAAGAAAAGGATGAATCGAAATATCGCTGCTACGCCAAAACTCGGCGCAAAGAACCAACCAGATTGCCCCAGTGGATAAATAAGGAATACAGAAACAAAAACAGCAATTGGACCAGAGAATGAGATTGCATTATAAGGCCGCAATTGAACAGACCGAGCAAGTTCAAATTGGCGTAACATGAAACCTATTAGTGCAAAAGCCCCGTGGAGAGCTACAAAAGTCCATAGACCGCCTAATTGACACCAACGAGTAAAATCTCCTTGTGCTTCGGGCCCCCATAGTAGCAACAAAGAGTGTGCTAAACTATTGGCAGGGGTAGAAACTGCTGCGGTTAAGAAATTACAACCTTCCAAATAGGAACTAGCCAATCCATGGGTATACCAAGAAGTTACAAAAGTTGTCCCTGTAAACCAACCCCCTAAAGCGAAATAAGCACAAGGAAAGAGCAATAGGCCAGACCATCCTACAAAAACGAAACGGTCCCTTCGTAACCAGTCATCCATAGTATCAAATAGATCATTTTCTTCTTTAGGAATTCTACCAAGGGCTATAGTCATAGTGATCCTCCTATTCAATTACTTCAACCATTTCCGAGCACCTCATATCACTTTCCAAGGCATATGATAGTTTTATTATCTGTGGACGATTTCTTTCTCGTTCAATGCCCTTTTTCAATGGTCTCGAAGAGAGAAATTTCCCATTTTTATCTATGGAGTCACAGTCACAACCGAGGTCGTGGTAAATCCATGAATTTGATTCGATTTGTTTTTCTTATACTATTTATTTGTTTTTCTTATACTATAGAAATAGAAATAAATTGTTTTTCTTATACTATAGAAAGAAATAAACCTTTGAATTCAGCATTATTCCAAGACTCCTATTTCAAAGTCTATCTTTTAAGGGAAAAATGCAAATAAAAGTAACCCTTCTTTTCCCATTCCCTCTCTATTGCATGGGTGGAAGAACTAAAATAATAGAGGATTCTGAAAAAAAAAAATGGACCTTCGAAATCCAATTTTATGTGTAGCGCAAAGGAGTTGCGATTTCTTCTTATTCCTATAGAACATCTAGTAACAAGAATATGAAATCGTAAATAGCGAAAAATTCTTGTCTTGCGCGGTCTAAGTCTAAGGAAATAAAAAAAATTCGCTTATACAATTTCATCTACATCGAATTTATATATCAGAATAGCGGATAGAGGCATCATTAAAGGAGTCAGGTCTACTTACTTTATGCTTCTTTCCAATTTTATGGTGGATTTGATAAGAACCCTTTTTGCTTTCTTGATAAATAATCGACAAAAAAAGCGTTTTTTTTATATAACCTGCTTGTTTTATTATAATTATAACAAGTCCTATATGGAAATGCCCGCTAAAGAGAAAATCTATTTGATTGTCTCTCGGCCAATATCGATTTTTAGAAAGAAAAAACAAGAATTTTCTTCTTTTTTTATTAACATTAAGAAAAAAGAATATAATTAAAATGGAATTGGCAATATAATTTTTATAGACTTTTGAAAGAAAAAAAAGGGGTTTTTTGCAACCGTTATTTCTTATTTCTTGCCTATATCATATCACGGAAACCTTTCGCTTTGGAACGTGGAGAGATGGCTGAGTGGACTAAAGCGGCGGATTGCTAATCCGTTGTACAATTTTTTTGTACCGAGGGTTCGAATCCCTCTCTTTCCGCTCCCTTGGATCATTTGGGACTTTCGAATTGGAAAGAATTCTGACCCCCGGATTTTCTCATAGATAAATGTACGAAACAAATCCAATAAGAAAAAAAAAAACTGAATTTTTACTCCTCGCGTCCAGGATTCCGTCCTGGGTCATTAGATAAGAATCCAAAGATAAAGAGTGAAACAAAGAATATCACTACTGTATAAACAAAAAGTTTGAGAGTAAGCATTACATAATCTCCAAGATTTTTTTTTAAGGAATAGATTACCAGTTTTTCCTTACCACACGGATCCACTAGGATGGTTTTTTTTTATACCTAAAAATGCAAAAAAGAATTCTTGAAAAAAATTGCAAGAATTCTTTTATAATAAGCACTCTTATCAATAGCAAAAATAGGGTTAGGTGGTTAGGTATTGTGTAGGTACCTTTAGGTACCTGCTCAACCTAGGTGCAGGGGAGTAGAAAGGCTGATCCAAATTTATTGCTGTAGCTACCCATTCAATGTAGAAGAATTTAAATTTTAGAATCGAAGGTTCATAATATAAAAATATAAAACTTCTCGGCTTTTACCCATTTTAAAATTTTTTTGGAATGAACACATCATTCAATTTGGCATACAGAGTACTAAAGATTTCATCGAAAACTTACAGCAGCTTGCCAAACAAAGGCTAATAGAAAAAAGAATAGAGGTATAACAGGCATAATATCCACGATTGGATTGAAAATAGCATAAGCTTCGGGTAATTTGGCAAAGAAAAAACTAGTAGGATAAAGAACAGAATTAAAACAGATACAGGTTAAACTAAGTATATTAGGCATAACAAGCATTTCATTCTTGTAGAGTAAATAATTGGATTTTTCTTGAGTTATTTTTTTAAGGGAAAGAAGGAAAAGGCAGATTCAAAATCTTTTTTCTTCGGACTTTCCCAAACACAAAATACCTCCTTGTATTCGCACTCTCAAATGAGAGTGGAATAAATTCGACTTTCATATAATATCTTAATAGAATTCCATGTAATGATCAATGCATTTTTTTGATTCTATATTATCCGCATGTGTAGAATACTAGCAAGAGAATATCCCTCCTTTTTTATGTAATTGAAATGGTATTGACGAATAACAAATAAACATACTAGTGTTTATTAGTGTCGCATAAAACCCGAAATGGGGCGTGGCCAAGTGGTAAGGCAGCGGGTTTTGGTCCCGTTACTCGGAGGTTCGAATCCTTCCGTCCCAGATTGTTTCTGATGAAACAAACGGTGAAATCATATAGTATTCCGTACGAGACAAAAGTTTATTAAAGAGAATAATGATATCTTATTCTTTCTCAGAAAACATAATAAAGTCTTAAGTCCAGTCAAATTGACTATCTTTATTTTCATGAAAAAATGGGATCTATCAAGCACATTCAGGATATGCCTCTACTATAAAATCACTTAGTCATATTTTTTTCTTCCTTTTGGTATTCGAGTTGAAGAAGTACGAGAATTCTATAACTACCAAAAACTTTCAATCTTTTCATTGGAATAGTTTATTTAGTTATTATAGTTAATTGTTTTTGGTACTGAAAAAATATATTACTACTAGAATTCTAATTCTAGTAATTAAATTAATTAAACTTTTTTGGAGGTTGATAGTTTATTTATTGAGGAAGAGTCAATCCTTCTTTTCTCACTTCAAGATTGATCATCTCGAGCCATCCGTTGAGGGTGGAAATTTAAGAATAAATAAGTTTTAAGCAAACTTGTTTAGTCGTCTTTTTCAAACTATGTTTCATTCATATGATAGAATTTTAATATGGGTTTAAATAAATTGGATCTTGGCGGAGGCTTCCCGGATAAATACTTACTTTCTTTTATCCATATTGCTCCATAGATAGCAAGTTTTAATTAGTATAAAAAAACTAAACCAATGACTATTCATGATTCCATCCATATTGGATCAATTCTCTATACCACTTTGCAATGAAAAGAGGAATGTTTGTTATGGTAAAACTTCGTTTAAAACGATGTGGTAGAAAGCAACGTGCGACTTGAAGGACATGATCGATTGTGGATTTTGCTATCCATCATTTTCCATAGTAATGAAAATGCTCTTGGCTCGACATAGCCTGTTCTATTCGTTCCGAACCAAATTTGCGCTGGGTTTAAGTAACATAGTACACGATGGAGCTCGAGAGGACAGAATTTTTTTTATCAAGGGAAAGAATCTAGGGTTAGTGAAAACTAATAAATTAGGCCAACTTTGTCAGTCTATCCTTAATATAGAAATAAATCGAAAGGTTAAAATAAGAAGAAAGTCCAATAAAAGTATATCAGAATCAATCCCTCTTATTAGATTTCTATAGAAGAGATAAATGCTTTATCGAAGGAAATAAGAAAAAAGGGTATGTTGCTACTCTTTTGAAAGAAAAAAATAGGAATTCCCGAAGTAATGTCTAAACCCAAGGATTTCACAAATCAAAGATAAAGGATTCCAGAACAAGTAAACACAATTTTCAATTGTCTCAACAACAGAGTTGGATTAGAATAAGGAATAAAAGTCAATTCGTTCGAAATGAGACAAAGAAAAGAGTTTAAAGACGACTCAAAAATTTTGGAAGGATTTTGCCTTCGAAGTTTGTCAGGCAAAATTAGCCCACTTGAGTCATGAGTATAAATGAAATTTGTTTTTTCTGTAAGGAAATTAATGCACGTCATAGTCTAATTTCTATTATTATCGACAGAAATTCGAATCATTTTCTCGAGCCGTATGAGGAGAAAACCTCATATACGTTTCTAGGGGGGGGCGTTGTTTATCTACATCTATCCCAATAAGCTGTCTATCGAATCGTTGCAATTGATGTTCGATCTCGAAGAGAAGGAAGAGATCTTCAAAAAGTAGGTTTTTATGATCCGATAAAGAATCAAACTTGTTTAAATGTTCCAGCTATTCTCTATTTCCTTGAAAAGGGTGCTCAACCAACAAGAACTGTTTATGATATTTTAAGGAAGGCAGAATTCTTTAAAGAAAAAGAAAGAACTTTGAGTTAATTGAAGAACTAAATGAATCAAAAAATAGGATAGGAGAAGATTATTAGTATTCCTAGTTGTCTAATTATTTAGACACAATTTACCTCTTTTTTAATCCTATTTGGATTTATATTATATCGTGCCAATCCAACATAAGCCCCTATTTTATTTACTTTTTCTATCTAATTTGTTTTCTTACCATTGTATTTCCATTGACAAAGGTCTATTGAACAAATAGAATTTGTAGATAGATGGGTCTCTTTATCCTCACTCCATATTCAATTTTTCCGCCTACACTTCGCTCAAATGATAAGGGTGTTCCTCTTGCATGTATTCTCATACAATATAATATATATTTTTTATAATATATATTTTTTGTTAATAAAAATCGCTAAAAATAAGGAGAATTTGGCCATCGTGATTAGGGTCGCTCTTTTTTTAACTTTACTTTAGTGGAATTTCACCGGACCTGTTCGTTTTGGCATTTGAGTGTTTTTCATGGTCGATAAAAAAAATCTTTTGATGTCTTGCTAGTTCAATGTTTTGACAGAAGCGCGCGGTGTAATTCCATTGATTTTTGGATTTCGATCGTATCTAAGATCCTTTTTTTATCTGGGTTGCTAACTCAATGGTAGAGTACTCGGCTTTTAAGTGCGACTATGATCTTTTACACATTTGGATGAAACAACAAATTCGTCCAGACTCTTGGTAGAGTCTAGAAGACCACGACTGATCCTCAAAGGTAATGAATGGAAAAAATAGCATGTCGTAATAAAATCAATCTTTTTTGAATGGAATCCAAAATTACGATTTTCTGGGTCTAATGAATAAATGGATAGAGCCTGGCTCCAATTCTGGTAAAATAAAAAGCAACGAGCTGAACTTCCTAATTGGAATGATTCCCCGCTCTAATTAGACGTTAAAAATAGATTAGTGCCGGATGCGGGGAAAGGTTGGGTTTTCCTATGAGTGGACCCTTTATTTTTTCTTTTTTTTTTTAGAAATCCTAATTATTCTTGATTATGGATTGAATAAGGGATGTTATGGATTGAATGTGTAAAAGAAGCAGTATATTGATAAAGAGGCTGTATTCCAAAGTCAAAAGAGCGATTGGCCTGCAAAAATAAAAAACTTGTTCTGTTCTTTTTTTTTAATTAGAACAAACATAAACTAATTGGGTAGAAAAGGAGCAGAAAAAGATCTGTGGATTAGACTCCCTTTCTTTCCAGGGTTTGTATTAAAAATGCAACACCCTGTTCTGACCATATTGCACTATGTATCATCATTCGATAAACCGAGAAATGCTTCTTCTCTCTGATTCAAGTAGAAATACAAATGGAAAAATTCGAAGGGTATTCAGAAAAACATAAATCTCGTCAACAATACTTTGTCTACCCACTTCTCTTTCAGGAATATATTTATGCATTTGCCCACCATTATGGATTAAATGGTTCTGAACCTGTGGAAATAGTTGTTAGTTGTAATAACAAGAAATTTAGTTCACTACTTGTGAAACGTTTAATTATTCGAATGTATCAGCAGAATTTTTTGGATAACTCGGTTAATCATCCTAACCAAGATCGATTATTGGATTACAAAAATTATTTTTATTCTGAGTTTTATTCTCAGATTCTATCTGAAGGGTTTGCGATCGTTGTGGAAATCCCATTCTCGCTACGGGAATTTTTTTGTCTGAAAGAAAAAGAAATACCAAAGTTTCAGAATTTACGCTCTATTCATTCAATATTTCCCTTTTTAGAAGACAAATTTTTGCATTTGGATTATCTATCACATATAGAAATACCCTATCCTATCCATTTGGAAATCCTGGTTCAACTCCTTCAATACCGTATCCAAGATGTTCCATCTTTGCATTTATTGCGATTCTTTCTCAACTATTATTCGAATTGGAATAGTTTTATTACTTCAATGAAATCCATTTTTTTTTTTCAAAAAGAAAATAAAAGACTATTTCAATTCCTATATAACTCTTATGTATCAGAATATGAATTTTTTTTGTTGTTTCTTCGTAAACAATCTTCTTGCTTACCATTAGCATCTTCTGGAACTTTTCTGGAACGAATCCACTTTTCTAGGAAGATGGAACATTTTGGGATAATGTACCCTGGTTTTTCTCGGAAAACCCTATGGTTCTTTATGGATCCTCTTATGCATTATGTTCGATATCAAGGAAAGGCAATTCTTGCATCAAAAGGCACTTTTTTTTTGAAGAAGAAATGGAAATGCTACCTTATCAATTTCTGGCAATATTATTTCTGTTTTTGGACTCAGCCGCGAAGAATCCATATAAACCAATTAGCAAACTCTTGCTTCGATTTTATGGGGTACCTTTCAAGTGTACAAAAAAGTTCTTTGTTAGTAAGGAATCAAATGCTGGAGAATTCATTTCTAATAGATACTCGAATGAAAAAATTCGATACCATAGTCCCCGCTACTCTCCTCATAGGATACTTATCAAAAGCTCAATTTTGTACTGGATCGGGGCATCCTATTAGTAAACCCATTTGGACAGATTTATCAGATTGGGATATTCTTGATCGATTTGGTCGGATATGTAGAAATCTTTTTCATTATCATAGTGGATCTTCGAAAAAACGGACTTTGTATCGACTAAAGTATATACTTCGACTTTCATGTGCTAGAACTTTAGCTCGTAAACATAAAAGCACGGTACGAACTTTTATGCAACGATTGGGTTCGGCATTTTTAGAAGAATTTTTTATGGAAGAAGAGCAAGTTTTTTCTTTGATGTTCACCAAAACAACTCTTTTTTCTTTCTGTGGATCACACACTGAGCGTATTTGGTATTTGGATATTATACGTATCAATGACCTGGTCAACCCTCTTAATTAATCATTAGACGAAATTAAGAAACAGGAAAGGGTTGATAAATGATCAAGAAAAAACTTTTCTATTTTTCATTCTGAAATGTTCTTTTTATTATAATAAAGAGTAGGTGAATCAACTTACTAATTAAAAAAATTAGTAGAACTTCCTCTTTGGAATAGAAATTGGCTATTTCTACATAGGGAAAGTCGTGTGCAATGAAAAATGCAAGCACGATTTGGGGAGGGATTTTTCTCTATTGTAACAAGGAAGAATTATCTACTCCATCCGACTAGTTCCGGGTTCGAGTCCCGGGCAACCCATATAGAAAAGACCCATCAAAGTTTTTCACTTTGACTCACTTCATTTACAAATACAAAATTATTGGTTTGGTTAATTTAGTTATATGGATAGCTAATCTTTGGGCTGACTTGGTTGACATTGGTATATAGTCTATGTTATACTGTTAAATAACAAGCCTTCTATTATCTATATTCTAGTTAATACGTGTGCTTGGGAGTCCTTGCAATTTGAATAAACCAAGATCTTACCATGACTGCAATTTTAGAGAGACGCGAAAGTACAAGCCTGTGGGGTCGCTTCTGCAACTGGATAACTAGCACTGAAAATCGTCTTTACATCGGATGGTTCGGTGTTTTGATGATCCCTACCTTATTGACCGCAACTTCTGTATTTATTATCGCCTTCATCGCTGCCCCTCCAGTAGATATTGATGGTATTCGTGAGCCTGTTTCTGGTTCTTTACTTTATGGAAACAATATTATCTCTGGTGCTATTATCCCTACTTCTGCGGCGATCGGATTGCACTTTTACCCAATTTGGGAAGCTGCATCTGTTGATGAGTGGTTATACAATGGTGGTCCTTATGAGCTAATTGTTCTACACTTCTTACTTGGTGTAGCTTGTTATATGGGTCGTGAGTGGGA
This sequence comes from Triticum urartu, assembly GCF_056163025.1. Taxonomy (NCBI): domain Eukaryota; kingdom Viridiplantae; phylum Streptophyta; class Magnoliopsida; order Poales; family Poaceae; genus Triticum; species Triticum urartu. The sequence continues at coordinate 29,730 of NW_028260470.1, forward strand.
ACTTAGTTTCCGTCTGGGTATGCGTCCTTGGATTGCTGTTGCATATTCAGCTCCTGTTGCAGCTGCTACTGCTGTTTTCTTGATTTACCCTATTGGTCAAGGAAGCTTTTCTGATGGTATGCCTTTAGGAATCTCTGGTACTTTCAACTTTATGATTGTATTCCAGGCAGAGCACAACATCCTTATGCATCCATTCCACATGTTAGGTGTAGCTGGTGTATTCGGCGGTTCCCTATTCAGTGCTATGCATGGTTCCTTGGTAACCTCTAGTTTGATCAGGGAAACTACTGAAAATGAATCCGCTAATGAGGGTTACAAATTTGGTCAAGAGGAAGAAACTTATAATATTGTGGCTGCTCATGGTTATTTTGGCCGATTAATCTTCCAATATGCTAGTTTCAACAACTCTCGTTCTTTACACTTCTTCTTGGCTGCTTGGCCTGTAGTAGGAATCTGGTTCACTGCTTTAGGTATTAGTACTATGGCTTTCAACCTAAATGGTTTCAATTTCAACCAATCTGTAGTTGATAGTCAAGGTCGCGTTATTAATACTTGGGCTGATATCATCAACCGTGCTAACCTTGGTATGGAAGTAATGCACGAACGTAATGCTCACAACTTCCCTCTAGACTTAGCTGCTGTTGAAGTTCCATCTATTAATGGATAAGGTTTTTCTGCTAACATATAAGAATTTTTGAAGACAGAAATACCCAATATCTTGTTCTAGCAAGATATTGGGTATTTCTGTCTTTATTTTGAATCTTTTTTTCTTCTTAATCTTTCTATTCAGAATTCAGTTAACGACGAGATTTAGTATCCTTTCTTGCATTTTCATAACTCGTGAAATGCCGAGTAGGCACGAATTCCCCCAATTTGCGACCTACCATAGGATTTGTTATGTAAATAGGTATATGTTCCTTTCCATTATGAATCGCGATTGTATGGCCAACCATTGTGGGTAGAATGCTAGATGCCCGGGACCACGTTACTATTGTTTCTTTCTCCTCCTTCATATTGACCATTTTCTATCTTTGCCAATAAATGATGAGCTACAAAAGGATTCGTTTTTTTTCGTGTCACAGCTGATTACTCCTTTTTTCCTTTTTAAAGAGTGGCATTCTATGTCCAATATCTCGATCGAAGTACGGAGGTCAGAATAAATAGAATAATGATCAATGGAAAAAAGAAAAAAATCCTTTAGCTGGATAAGGGGCGGATGTAGCCAAGTGGATCAAGGCAGTGGATTGTGAATCCACCATGCGCGGGTTCAATTCCCGTCGTTCGCCCATCGCATTATTGCAAATTCCAAAAATGCAATTTTCCATATTCCTAGTTACGTATTTACTTACGGCGACGAAGAATAAAACTATCGCTATATTTTTTCCTTTTCCTAGTTCTTCTTCCAAGCGCAGGATAACCCCAAGGGGTTGTGGGTTTTTTTCTACCAATGGGAGCTTTCCCTTCACCGCCCCCATGGGGGTGGTCCACAGGGTTCATAACTACCCCTCTTACTACGGGGCGTTTACCTAGCCAACACTTAGATCCGGCTCTACCCAAACTTTTTTGGTTCACCCCAACATTACCCACTTGTCCGACTGTTGCTAAGCAGTTTTGGGATACTAAACGGACCTCCCCAGATGGTAATCTTAAAGTGGCCGATTTACCCTCTTTTGCAATGAGTTTCGCTACAGCACCTGCTGCTCTAGCTAATTGCCCACCCCTTCCACGTGTGATTTCTATGTTATGCATGGCCGTGCCTAAGGGCATATCGGTTGAAGTAGATTCTTCTTTCTCTCAAAAAACCCCTTCCCAAACTGTACAAGCTTCTTCCAAAGCATACGGCTTTCTAGATGTATATGACGATCTCTAGACAGATGGATCTTATATGAATCATATGATGAAGTACCACATGAGTGGATATATAGGAAAGGAATCCAAATCTGCCGAATCGCTCATGTTATGATCTTCTACATCCTAGGTCTCTGCGTTCCGTCATCTGGCTTATGTTCTTCATGTAGCATTCAGATCGAATGACTCTATGAAATTACGTCGATACTTCCACATATTATGGGTAACGTAGGAGACATCCCTATTTTCCCCCGGGGGTCTTAATTACCACTGCTTAGCTTTCAATTTGCCTCTGACCATCAAATTAAATGTGAATAACCCGTCCTCCTCTCTTTGAAACAAGGGGCGCTTCCGGTTCTGTGCGTGCTTCAAACAATTTTGTCTTCTCCATATTACCATATCTCTAGAGCCAATAATTTTCTATGAGGAACTACTGAACTCAATCACTTGCTGCCGTTACTCAACAGTTTTCTGTTGAGGTCTATCCCGTAGAGGTAGTCAAATTGGATCAGTGATCGATTTCTAGGTTTCGTCGTAAACCTAATTGGTTACTTCCAATTACGTAAATCAATAGTTCAAACCGCACTCAAAGGTAGGGCATTTCCCATTGATATAGGAACTTTTGTACCAGAAACAATAGTATCTCCAATTATAGCCCCTCTGGGATGTAAAATATATCTCTTCTCACCATCCCCATAGTGTATGAGACAAATGTATGCATTTCGATTAGGGTCGTATTCTATGGTTACGATTCTACCAGATATGTCTTTTTGATTCCGTCGAAAATCTATTTTACGGTATAGGCGCTTATGACCTCCCCCTCTATGCCTTGCGGTAATGATTCCTCTGGAATTACGACCTTTACCACAACGGTGCCGTCCATGGATCAAATTATTTCGTGGATTGGATTTCACTTGCCTGTCTACGGTTCCCTTGCGTGTGCTCGGGATAGGTGTTTTGTATAAATGTTTCGCCGTATTATTAAGTATTCTCCTTTAGTTTTTTTCTCTATCTAGAAGTGGAATAGAATAACCCGGTTGAAGGGTAATGATCATACGTCTGTAATGCATTGTATGGCCCAGAATAGGTCCTATTCTTCTACCTTTTCCAGGTAGTCGATGGCTATTCACAGCTACCACCTTAACACCAAAGAAGAGTTCGACCCAATGCTTTATTTCTGTCTTAGTGAATCCCGATTCGACATTAAAAGTATATTGATTCTTTCCCAATAAACGAAGACTTTTTTCTGTAAATACTGCGTATTTGATTCCATCCATAAATCGACTTTCCCTCCTATGCTCTGAGTTCCAGTATCGATAAGAATTCGAGTTCTTATTGTTCTTATGTTATGGTATGAATATACCATACCAATTCGTTATGTATGGATGATGGATGAGATTCCATGGATAGAGAGCCAGTTCCAATAGACTTATGGAATGTTCCCGTTCGTGTGCATCCAGCAGGAATTGAACCCGCAAATTTACCAATTATGAGTTGGGCGCTTTAACCATTCAGCCATGGATGCTTAACAGGGATCATCGTACATCGTAAATAACCAATTTTCATATAGAAAGACATATCATAGAAAAATGAAATCGAAAATATTCCGAGATGGCAAATATTCGGAGATGACTATGAAAACACCTCTCTGGATCCTCGAATTGAAAGAGAGATTGAGAGGGATCAAGAATCCTAATTCTCGCTATTTGGAATGGATCCAATTCTATTGAGTCTGACTCATAGTGATCATTTCTCTTTAGCAAAGAATGACCTTGGTTATCAAAGGATTGAACAACCGGGATCCATTTACTTATGATACCTAGTTGGCATTGATAACAAGGATCTAATGAATTATGAGTTTAATAGATCCTCTTTAGCAGAAAGACGTATATTCCTTGCTCATTATCAGACAATCACTTATTCCCAAACCTCGTGTGGGACTAATCGTTTTCATTTACCATCTCATGGAAAACCCTTTTCGTTCCGCTTAGCCCTATCGGGTATTTTAGTGATAGGTTCTGTAGGAACTGGACGATCCTATTTGGTCAAATACCTAACGAAAAATTACGATTTTCCTTTCATTAAGGTACGAGGGCTTCTTATTCCACAAGAACGAAAGCACCTTTTCATTCTTTCATATACTAGGGGTTTTTACTTGGAAAAGACAATGTTCCATACTAAAGGATTCGGGTCCATAACCACGAGTTCCAGTGCACTAGATCTTGTAGCACTTAGCAACGAAGCCCTATCCATTAGTATTCCACATAAGAAATCCATTCTAGAAAAAAATACAATTAGATTAGCTCTTCATAGACAAACTTGGGGTTTGCGAGCCAAGGTAAGATCGGCTCGGGATCATGGGACCCTTTTCTATCAGATAGGAGGGGCTCTTGTACAAAATAGACTTACTAAGTAATAACCCCATAGAATCTATCTATATAAAGATAAAGAGGCAATCGTGTCAGGAAGCGGGTTTTTCTTTGGCCAAAAGGTACTTCGAACTTGGAACGAGCATGAAGAGATTAACGAGACTTCTTTCTCTTTTGAGTTTTTCTGGCGGACCTGCCGCGCAAGATCTTTGGTCTTCCCCTGGAACCGATGAAAAAAAGTGGATCGCTTCTTATGTACTCGCTCAGAATGATTCTTCTCTATCTATAGTTCATGGCCTATTAGAAGTAGAAGGTGCTCTGGTGCAATCCTTACCGACAGAAAAAGATTGCAGTCAGGTTGATAATAGTCGAGTGACATTACTTCGTCGGTCCGAACTAAGGAATCTGTTAGAAATGTTTTGAAATGGATATTGTTCTCTCTTTGATCAGGGATTGCTATATGAAAAGAAGTGGAGTTTGAAAAAGGGAACGGAATGCTCAAACCGGAACTGCTAGAGGAACGAATTTTCAATAGCATAACTTGGGCTCCTAGAATATGGCGCCCTTGGGACAATCTATTTGATTGCAGGGTTTTGTTCCGAAGCAAAGATATCCGCGGAGGCCGGTTCGTTCGTCCTATTCTGATATTCAGGACCAAGAGGTACTGGATTCTCTTTCGGATAGGCCCTGAAAGGAGAAGAAAGGCTGAAATGCCAACGGACCTCTGTCTATTCTCTAATTCACCCGATCCGATAGTACCCGTTTTTGGAACGTCCAGTGCCAAAGTCACTGAATGGGTAAGTCACCAATCCAATCCCTTTGACAAATCGGATGTCATATTAGATATCATATTCTATATATATAGAAATATCATAGATAGAATAGACATATAGAATTTTTGGTCGGCAAATTCGAAGGAATCATTGAGTGAAAAAGGAGCAAAGAATGACAAAAGACGAGACTCTACTAGTCTTCACTCTTGTGGTTTCCTCTTCCTCGGTTTCTGTTTTCTTATTCGGGATCTTGCTTTTCATGGTTCTCATCTCTGCAACTC
>NW_028260471.1:15000-30000 GCF_056163025.1 Triticum urartu
TACATATGCAAAAAAATTCATTATTGGCCCACCATTGATTAGAAGATTTAGCTTGTATGAATCGCTATTGGTTTGATACGAATAATGACAATCGTTTCAGTATGTTAAGGATACAGATGTATCCACAATTCATTTAGAGTTACTTAATAGTCTATTTCTTATACCATATCTCTATCCCGTGAAATTCTCGAGCCAAAAGATGGATGCATATGCTGTGTTTCATTTTGCTAAATGATATCAATTAAATGGTGTATCAATTCCATAAATTGCATATAGCAATAAATAAATCAGCAAAATTCTTTCTAATATTTTAGATAGAAGAAACATTTCTTCTATCTAAAATATTAGAAAGAATGTACCCTTCTATCCAAATCCAATTTGCATCGATAAAATAAATCCAAATTCCAGTAGTAGATGAATAATTGCAAATTTGTGTGTGTACGAGATTAGAATAACTTCAAAATAACTGACATAATTTTGTATTTTTCCTGATCAGAAAAATACATGAAAAAGAAAGGAGGTAGAAAAATTTTTGGATTTATGGTTAAAGAAGAAAAAGAAGAAAACAGGGGTTCTGTTGAATTTCAAGTATTCAGTTTCACCAATAAGATACGGAGACTTGCTTCACATTTGGAATTACACAAAAAAGATTTTTCATCGGAAAGAGGTCTACGAAGACTTTTGGGAAAACGTCGACGTTTGCTGGCTTATTTGGCAAAGAAAAATAGAGTACGTTATAAGAAATTAATCGGTCAGTTGAATATTCGGGAGCAGTAATTTAATCGTTCAAATTTTTTTCTTGTTTTATTATTTTTTTAGTAGTCTTATAGTAGTCTTAGATTTTTCATTTTGATGAGCCTCGCTTTGAGGAATTCATGGAATAATCCATTTTCATGGAATAATGAATTAAGGAAGAAAGGATATGAGTCTACCGCTTACAAGAAAAGATCTCATGATAGTCAATATGGGCCCTCAACACCCATCAATGCATGGTGTTCTTCGACTGATCGTTACTCTCGATGGTGAGGATGTTATTGATTGTGAACCCATATTAGGGTATTTACACAGAGGAATGGAAAAAATCGCGGAAAACCGAACTATTATACAATACTTACCTTATGTAACAAGGTGGGATTATTTAGCTACTATGTTTACAGAAGCAATAACAGTAAATGCACCAGAATTCTTGGAGAATATTCAAATACCACAAAGAGCCAGCTATATTAGGGTAATTATGTTAGAATTAAGCCGGATAGCTTCTCACTTGCTATGGCTTGGACCTTTTATGGCGGATCTCGGCGCACAGACTCCTTTTTTCTATATTTTTAGAGAGAGAGAATTAATATATGATCTATTTGAAGCTGCTACAGGTATGCGAATGATGCACAATTACTTTCGCATCGGAGGAGTAGCCGCCGATCTACCTTATGGATGGATCGATAAATGTTTAGATTTCTGTGATTATTTTTTACGCGGAGTTGTTGAATATCAACAACTTATTACACAGAATCCAATTTTTTTAGAGCGAGTTGAAGGAGTAGGTTTTATTAGCGGAGAAGAAGCAGTAAATTGGGGCTTATCGGGACCGATGTTACGAGCTTCTGGAATACAATGGGATCTTCGTAAAGTAGATCCTTATGAGTCTTACAACCAATTTGATTGGAAAGTCCAATGGCAAAAAGAAGGGGATTCGTTAGCTCGCTATTTAGTACGAATTGGTGAAATGAGGGAATCCATCAAAATAATTCAACAAGCTGTAGAAAAAATTCCTGGAGGACCTTATGAAAATTTAGAAGTCCGACGCTTTAAGAAAGAAAATAATTCTGAATGGAATGATTTTGAGTATAAATTTCTTGGTAAAAAACCTTCGCCCAATTTTGAATTGTCAAGACAAGAGCTTTATGTAAGAGTAGAAGCCCCAAAAGGTGAATTAGGGATTTATCTAGTAGGAGATGATAGCCTTTTCCCCTGGAGATGGAAAATCCGTCCACCCGGGTTTATTAATTTGCAAATTCTTCCTCAGCTAGTTAAAAAAATGAAATTGGCTGATATCATGACGATATTAGGTAGTATAGATATCATTATGGGGGAAGTTGATCGTTGAAATGATAATAGATAGGGTAGAGGTAGAAACTATCAATTCTTTTTCGAAATTGGAATTATTAAAAGAAGTCTATGGACTGATATCGATTCTACCCATTTTGACCCTCCTTTTGGGAATAACAATAGAGGTACTCGTAATTGTGTGGTTAGAAAGAGAAATATCTGCGTCGATACAACAACGTATTGGTCCTGAATATGCTGGCCCCCTGGGCCTGCTTCAAGCTATAGCAGATGGGACTAAGCTACTTTTTAAAGAAGATATTCTGCCATCCCGAGGAGATATTTCTTTATTTAGCATTGGACCCTCTATAGCAGTCATATCAGTTTTATTAAGTTTTTTAGTTATCCCTTTGGGATATCATTTTGTTTTAGCCGATCTTAGTATTGGTGTTTTTTTATGGATTGCCATTTCAAGTATAGCTCCTATTGGTCTTCTTATGGCAGGATATAGCTCAAATAATAAATATTCTTTTTCAGGCGGTCTACGAGCTGCTGCTCAATCCATTAGTTATGAAATACCATTAACTTTTTGTGTGCTAGCAATATCTCTACGTGTGATTCGTTAAAATAGATCTTTTTCCTATAAAATCCATTAACTATTTATATTCCTTTTCTTATTTAGTATTTGGGTTGGTAAGTTAAACTAGATAGCTATATGAGTGAAACAAAACAGCTTATAAATTTGTAGTAAAAAGAAAAAATCTCATTTCCTACGTACAAGAAAAAAGTGGAAGTAAACATAAGCAGTGTAAACTCTTTATCCCAAGGTTGATATTTTTTAATTAGTCATCATATCTTGAAGCGGCCAAGAATAAAGGATTCACGATATGGAATTCCATTACTAGAATACTCCTAGTTATTACTATAACTTAATAATCCATAAGAAGAATCCACCAAAAGTTAGTGAAGGGTTAGGAACACTAAAGTACATAAAGGATTAGTAATGGAAAATCTAAAACATTAGAGATTTTTGCCCATAAAAGGAATCATAATAAGGACTTGCAATTTGTAGAAATTATCAAGTAGTACTTTCTTCGGATTCCGATCCAGAGTATGTTCCCATTCACTTGTTAAGGAAATGGCTATCAAGAACGAATTAACCCTTTATCCATTTTTTCTTTTTAAATACCCCCTCCCTGGGGAAAGAAGAATAGTAAAAAAGATATGGAGTGCACTAGAAAAAATTTTCATTATTTCCTTCCTCTATCCATATTCATGCAGAATTGCTCATGAACTAATACCCAACTCTTTCCATTTATTAATTGAATTCCTATAACAAGTAACAAGTGTTTTATTCCAAGATTAAGTTATTACTGAACAAAGAAAAATTTTCATTATATTATAAAGGATGAGATCAATTCGGAAGCGCTTTTTCTTATTCTAGCAGACGGAATTCCTTTGGTCTAATTTAGGACTTTCAAATCTATTTTATTTTATCTAATTCTATCTACGCCCCCGGGGCTAGGAACAAAACAGTCCTTTCCTTTTTCTGATCATAGAGAAGCCGTATGAAGCTAAGGTTTCATGTACGGTTTTGAAATAGCGGTGGGAACTGTGATGTTATCACCGACTATGATTATCTAACAGTTCAAGTACAGTTGATATAGTTGAAGCACAGTCAAAATACGGTTTTTTTGGATGGAATATTTGGCGTCAGCCTATAGGTTTTCTGGTTTTTTTAATTTCTTCTTTGGCAGAATGTGAAAGATTACCCTTTGATTTACCAGAAGCGGAGGAAGAATTAGTAGCAGGTTACCAAACTGAATATTCCGGTATCAAATATGGTTTATTTTATCTTGTTTCTTACCTAAATTTATTAGTTTCTTCTTTATTTGTAACAGTTCTCTACTTGGGCGGGTGGAATTTATCTATTCCCTATATATCCTTTTTTGATTTTTTCCAAATGAATAAAGCAGTTGGAATTTTGGAAATGACAATGGGTATATTTATTACATTAACTAAAGCTTATTTATTTCTCTTCATTTCTATCACAATAAGATGGACTTTACCGAGGATGAGAATGGATCAGTTATTAAATCTTGGATGGAAATTTCTTTTACCTATTTCCCTGGGCAATCTCTTATTAACAACCTCTTCTCAACTTGTTTCACTATAAATAAGATAATACAATAATAGTAAGAATATTTTCAACACAAAAGCTCTCTCAAACAAGAGAAAGAAACATATCTTTTTCATAGATATTTAGAATGAATATGTTCCCTATGGTAACTGGGTTCATGAGTTATGGTCAACAAACAATACGTGCTACAAGGTACATAGGTCAAAGTTTCATAACTACCTTATCCCACACAAATCGTTTACCTATAACGATTCACTACCCTTATGAAAAATCAATTACACCAGAGCGTTTCCGAGGGCGAATCCACTTTGAATTTGATAAATGTATTGCTTGTGAAGTATGTGTTCGCGTATGTCCGATAGATTTACCCGTTGTGGATTGGAGATTTGAAAAGGATATTAAAAGAAAACAATTGCTTAATTATAGTATTGATTTCGGAGTTTGTATATTTTGTGGCAATTGTGTTGAGTACTGTCCAACAAGCTGTTTATCAATGACTGAAGAATATGAACTTTCTACCTATGATCGTCATGAATTGAATTACAATCAAATTGCTTTAAGTCGGTTACCAATCTCCATAATGGGAGATTACACAATTCAAACAATTAGGAATTCGTCTGAAAGTAAAATAAACAAAGAAAAATCTTCGAATTCAAGAACGATTACTGATTACTAAACTTTGATTTTGTCTTTCTGTTATAAAAATCTAATAATTCTTTATTAAACTTTAAAATTAAACTATAAAGAAAAACGAAAAACTACTGCTTATTGGAAATTATTTCTTATTTTAAATCAGACTAGATTTTCGTGATATAATATAATTTATAACTATAAGTTTATACACAAAAAAATACCCTAATCCTTTTTTCCTTCCTTGAATCCTTTAGTTTTAGTCAGTTCATGAAAAATTTTATACTATTAATTTCTTTTTATCCATAATGGATTTACCTGGACCAATACATGAGATTCTTATGCTATTTGGGGGATTTGTTCTTCTACTAGGGGGTCTAGGAGTAGTATTACTTACCAACCCCATTTATTCTGCCTTTTCGCTGGGATTAGTTCTTGTTTGTATATCCTTATTCTATTTTTTATTAAATTCCTACTTTGTAGCTGTCGCACAACTTCTTATTTATGTGGGAGCCATAAATGTCTTGATCATATTCGCTGTAATGTTCGTAAATGGCTCAGAATGGTCTAAAGATAAGAATTATTGGACTATTGGAGATGGGTTCACTTCACTCGTTTGTATAACTATTGTTTTTTCACTAATGACTACTATCCCAGATACGTCGTGGTATGGAATTCTTTGGACTACAAGATCAAACCAAATAGTAGAACAGGGTCTCATAAATAATGTTCAACAAATTGGAATTCATTTAGCAACCGATTTTTATCTTCCGTTTGAACTCATTTCCATAATTCTTCTAGTTTCTTTAATAGGTGCAATTACTATGGCTCGGCAATAAGAAAACTTAGAAAAAGTACAAATTATAAGAATTGCAAATCTAAAATAAATAACTAAAGAATCACAATTTTGATTTAGTAAAATCCATCTACTGCCAACAAATACCTCCTTTTTTTTTTTTTTTTTTTTCTTTTGTTGTGTAATTGTTCTATTGTAATTAATTGAATCGGTTCAATTCTTGCCCTCATATTGAAATGAATCGAGATTGATAAGGAGTTAGTTAATGATGTTTGAGCATGTACTTTTTTTGAGTGTCTATTTATTTTCGATTGGTATCTATGGATTGATCACAAGCCGAAACATGGTTAGAGCTCTAATATGTCTTGAACTTATACTGAATTCAATTAATCTAAATCTCGTAACATTTTCTGATCTATTTGATAGTCGCCAATTAAAAGGAGATATTTTCGCAATTTTTGTTATAGCCCTTGCAGCTGCTGAAGCCGCTATTGGACTATCCATTCTTTCTTCCATCCATCGTAATAGGAAATCCACTCGTATCAATCAATCTAATTTATTGAATAATTAGACTTTTGAATAATTAGACATAGAATCCTCTAAACAAAGGCGCACATATTAAAATAAATAGAAATCAATACTATTTTCTTAGTATTATTTGAGAATATCCATTTTTTTTAGTAGATTATTGCATAGTATTCTTTTTCACTTAAATGAATTTTTGTATTTGTAATTCATTGATATTGCAATTTGAATATTGCAATAATTTATATTGAAAAGACGATAGCCAATTTATTGGCTAATTCGAATTCGTCTGTACAATTCGTAAAATTCTTTCTTATTTCTTATTTATTGTTGAAATCCAAAATTAAAGTCTCTTGGCTCTCTTCACGCTTTCTCACAAACAGATTAAAAAATAGATTTTTTTTTTTGAAGTTTGGATAAACCATTGCTTCGTCTGGTGTCTACAATACATATGACTCATTATAGTACTAATTTCATTTTTACCAGATCGAAAAATTTTATGTTGAAAAGAAAAATTTATAGATCCAATGTCACATTCCGTAAAAATTTACGATACATGTATAGGATGCACTCAATGTGTACGAGCTTGTCCAACAGATGTATTAGAAATGATACCCTGGGATGGATGTAAAGCCAAGCAAATTGCTTCCGCGCCGAGAACCGAAGATTGTGTGGGTTGTAAGAGATGTGAATCTGCCTGCCCGACAGATTTTTTAAGTGTCCGCGTTTATTTAGGGCCTGAAACAACACGTAGCATGGCTCTATCTTATTGATACGTTACAAAAAACTTCACTCGAATCGTCTGATTCCTCTTTACCGAAGAAGCCTGTGCTCGAAATAATCGAGCACGGGCTTTTCTGGTCAAAACGTATCTTGTCTTTATCACTTTATCATGAGTTATTTTCCTTGGTTAACAATACTTGTTGTTTTGCCGATATTTGCAGGTTCATTAATTTTCTTTTTACCTCATAAGGGAAACAAAGTCGTTAGGTGGTATACTATATCTATTTGTTTATTAGAATTCCTTCTAATGACTTATGCGTTCTGTTATCATTTCCAACTGGAGGATCCCTTAATCCAATTAAAGGAGGATTATAAATGGATAGATGTCTTCGATTTCCACTGGAGATTGGGAATCGATGGACTTTCATTAGGATCTATTTTATTGACAGGATTTATCACTACTTTAGCTACTTTAGCAGCTTGGCCAATTACACGGAATTCGCGATTATTCTATTTCCTGATGCTCGCAATGTATAGTGGTCAAATAGGATTATTTTCTTCGCGAGACCTTTTACTTTTTTTTATCATGTGGGAGTTAGAATTAATTCCTGTTTACTTACTTTTATCCATGTGGGGGGGGAAGAGGCGTCTATATTCAGCTACAAAGTTTATTTTGTATACTGCAGGCGGTTCCATTTTTTTCTTAATCGGAGTTCTGGGTATGGGCTTATATGGTTCCAACGAACCAGGATTAGATTTGGAAAGATTAATTAATCAATCATACCCTGCAACCTTGGAAATACTTTTATATTTTGGCTTCCTTATTGCTTATGCTGTCAAATTGCCGATTATACCCCTACATACGTGGTTACCAGATACCCATGGGGAAGCACATTATAGTACATGTATGCTTTTAGCGGGAATATTATTAAAGATGGGAGCATATGGATTGATTCGGATCAACATGGAATTGTTACCTCATGCTCATTATCTATTTTCGCCCTGGTTAGTAATAATAGGAGCGATCCAAATAATCTATGCAGCTTCAACTTCTCTTGGTCAACGAAATTTCAAAAAAAGAATAGCTTATTCCTCTGTATCTCACATGGGTTTCATAATTATAGGAATTGGTTCCATAACCAACATTGGACTCAATGGAGCTATTTTACAAATATTATCCCATGGATTTATTGGTGCTACACTTTTTTTCTTGGCAGGAACCGCTTCTGATAGAATGCGTCTTGTTTATCTCGAAGAACTGGGGGGAATATCTATCCCAATGCCTAAAATTTTTACCATGTTTAGTAGCTTTTCAATGGCTTCTCTTGCCTTACCAGGAATGAGTGGTTTTGTCGCAGAATTAGTAGTATTTTTTGGACTAATTACTAGTCCAAAATTTCTGTTAATGCCAAAAACACTAATTACTTTTGTAATGGCAATTGGAATGATATTAACTCCTATTTATTTATTATCTATGTTACGCCAGATGTTCTATGGATACAAGCTATTTAATGTTCCAAACGCAAATTTTGTGGATTCTGGACCACGAGAACTCTTTATTTTAATCTGTATCTTTTTACCAGTAATAGGAATTGGTATTTATCCAGATTTTGTTCTCTCCCTATCCGTTGACAGGGTAGAGGCTCTCTTATCCAATTATTATCCTAAATAGGTTTGCTTTTTTTTACTCGTCTGCTCTATTAATGCAGAAATAAGTAAAAAAGTATATAATGCAGAAATAAGTAAAAAAGTATAATTAGATCTATCTCGAATTTTTGAGAACCCTTTGATAAGGCGTTCAAGGGGTTCTCAAATAAAACATAAAAGTAAAAACCTTCATTTCATGAAGGTTTTATTTTATGTAATCATTTAGGTGTTAATGTAAACGAACCATAACTATGTAAGCCTATTCCTAATAGATTTATACCAAAATAACAAATCCAAATTATAAGAAATCCTATCAAAGCTATAAGTGCAGAATTCGTACCCTTCCAATTTGGATTTGTTCTACTATGTAAATAAATTGCGAATATGGTCCAAGTAATAAATGCCCAAGTTTCCTTAGGATCCCAATTCCAATAGGATCCCCAGGCCTCATTAGCCCATACTGCTCCACAAAGAATACCTACGGTTAAAAGGGTAAATCCTAGGCTAATGACACGATAACTCCAAGAATCCAAACGCTCCGTTAATTGATATTTGTAATAATTTGGAAATGAAGGGACAGAGGTTCTTTTTAAAGCACTTCTTTTTGCATAAAAATATTTAATATCACTAAAGAAAAATGTTTTATTTAAAACATTTTTTTTCTTTTTAGAAAAGAAATGGAAATTATTTCGAAATCTAATGATTAGAATAGCGGCAGATAATAAGGATCCGCACAAAAGAGTTGCATAGCTTAATAACATCATACTGACATGCATCATTAACCACTGAGATTGTAGAGCAGGTACTAGTATCGTGGATTGATGCATTTCAGTTAAAAGACCCGATGTGGCAAAGCCTTGCGTTAAAATAGTACTTGGCGTAGTTATTGTGCTTAAATCATTTTTAGAGTTCTGTATTTTAGGAATGGTATGAAGAATATACAGGGCCCATGAAAGGAAGATCAATGACTCATATAAATTACTTAATGGAAAATGTCCCGAGGAAGCCCAACGAGAAACTAAGAATCCTGTTATAGAGAAAAAAGTAACTATCATTCCTTTTTCTGACGAATCGCGTAATCCTCCAAGTTCACGAACTAATAAGGTTATAAAATGAATCGTAATCACAATTGAAATCGTTGAGAAAGAGATATGAGTTAGTATATGTTCTAAAGTTGCAAATAGCATAAGGGGAAGGTCCCATTACAAAATTGTAAATTTCGAATTGATTTCTAATCTATTGTATTCTTTTTCAAGAATGCCGCCACTCGGATTCGAACCGAGATGCTTGAGCACTGCTTCCTAAGAGCAGCGTGTCTACCAATTTCACCATGGCGGCTAACTTCAAATAATAGGTAACTTAAAAGAATAATAGCTATTATCTTGGGAATCGTCGATATTGGGAAAGTCCATAAAATTTAGGAACATTAGAGTTTTCATTAAAATAGACTTCGTTTGGTAGTATCGTTTCCATTTTTTTTTTTTACAATAAACTCTTGCTTTGCCCAATAGAAACACAAACACTGCTTGAAAGAGTTGGAACTTCTTTTTTCTAACTTGCAATTATAGAACTAATTTTTTCTAATTAATTTCCCCTTTACATTTTGAAAATTCTTTCAATACAATGAAAAAAATCCAAAAGGGTTTCTATTTAATGATGAAATTAAAATAAAATGGATAAATAGAAAAGGCTTTTTGGATTTTTTAAAAATTTCTAGAATGAAAGTCTTTATGCTCTTATTAATAAGATTTACTAACCTTATGATTTTGGAGAAGATAGGTGGAAGTTGTAAGTCCTATTGTAAGAATACTCCACTTTTCATAATTTTCCTAATAGAATATGAGGATTCTATTAGGAAAATTATGAAAAGTTCATTGATAGGAAAAGAATACTTAGCACACAGTATACCAAACAAAACTTTTTTTTTCTTGTATATATAAGATAAGAGGGGTTTTTTGTTCTAAGAATATTGTACCGAGTAATTCGACACATAAAAGTACATTCAAAGAAGAATCCAAATTATTAAATAATTGGAATTCTTTTTTGATAAGTCAATTCATATTATTCCAAAATCTTATTATTTGTTTGTTGCCCAGAAAAACCCTTTGGTTTTGGATGCTCATTACCGCTCGAAAATGATCTTGATTTTACTAAAGAATAAGATTGTACTATGGAAAAATAAGTCTTTTTCTTCCAAATATTTTTACGAATACGCTTTTTTGACATTGAAGTACGTTTTTTTGGAACTGCCATTCAAAAAGGAAATTACTTTTTTCTAGTTGTATGTGAAAGACATCTATTGCTGCAAATCAATCCTTCTTTCTTCTTTTTATTAGTATTTATACTTAGATACTGAAAGATACTTAAATTTTGAATTATTTTTTACTTCATTTTGTCTAATGCGGATAAGACAACAAGAATTTTTTAACATTTTTTCTTTATATATTTTATACTTTTTTTTTAATAATATAGAATATATAGAAGGGTTTCTCATTTAAATCTATTTATATCTATTTATATATCAAGTATACTCCATATATAGATATATGGTATGGAAGCCTATCCCCCATATAAGATAAGACGGGGGGATAAAAAGAAGGGAAAATGAAAATAGTTAATTAAGTTCAGAATGGTATTCCATAAAGGAAAGGAATTCCAATCAAAACAAAAAATACTGAGTCTCTTAAACAAGACATTCTAAAACTTAGGTAATTTATAGTCATTAGAATTTTAGTTCTATATGAAGTAAGGACTATTCGATAATTTCTTATAAACATAGGTTTTCATTGGAATTCACTCAATCAGTTAATTATGGAACAAGAGAGCTGTTTCATCTTTGTTTTAAAGAAATATAAAAATGAATTATGAATAGAAAGTAAAATGATTCCACTTTTTTTTTTTTATTTTTATAAATATCTTTATTTAGTTAATAAAATAACTTCGTTACCTAGTTATTTTATTAACTTTTTTAATTTAACCAACTAAACCCATTCTTAATTTTTAATTATTTCAATGAGATAAATTTTGGAAAAATTAAGAATTTCAGTATTTTTTCTTATTCTTTTTATTTATTCTTTCAGAAAGAGATAAGAATTGGTTTGGTGAATCGGAAACAATTTTATAGAAAAATTGAAGTAAAAATTGAAGTAAAAATTGCAATTTCTTTTCTTATGGAACATACATATCAATATGCATGGGTAATCCCTCTTCTCCCACTTCCAGTTATTATGTCAATGGGATTTGGCCTTATTCTTATTCCGACAGCAACAAAAAATCTTCGTCGCATATGGGCTTTTCCTAGTGTTTTACTCTTAAGTATAGCTATGGTATTCTCAGTTCAACTGTCTATTCAACAAATAAATGGAAGTTCGATCTATCAATATCTATGGTCTTGGACCGTCAATAATGATTTTTCTTTAGAATTTGGATACTTGATTGACCCACTTACTTCTATTATGTTAATACTAATTACTACTGTAGGAATCCTGGTTCTTATTTATAGTGATGGTTATATGTCTCACGATGAAGGATATTTGAGATTTTTTGTTTATATAAGTTTTTTCAATACTTCCATGTTGGGATTGGTTACTAGCTCCAATTTGATACAAATTTATTTTTTTTGGGAACTCGTGGGAATGTGTTCTTATTTATTGATAGGCTTTTGGTTTACACGACCAATCGCAGCGAGTGCTTGTCAAAAAGCTTTTGTAACTAATCGTGTAGGGGATTTTGGTCTATTATTAGGAATTTTAGGTTTTTTTTGGATAACAGGTAGTTTAGAGTTTAGGGATTTGTTCAAAATAGCTAATAACTGGATTCCTAATAATGGAATTAACTCTTTACTTACTACTTTGTGTGCTTTTTTATTATTCCTTGGTGCAGTTGCGAAATCCGCACAATTCCCTCTTCACGTATGGTTACCCGATGCTATGGAAGGGCCCACTCCTATTTCGGCTCTTATACACGCAGCAACTATGGTTGCTGCGGGAATTTTTCTTCTAGCTCGACTTCTTCCTCTTTTCATATCTTTACCTTTGATAATGAGTTTTATTTCTTTAGTAGGTACAATAACACTATTCTTAGGAGCTACTTTAGCTCTTGCTCAGAGAGATATTAAAAGAAGCTTAGCCTATTCTACAATGTCTCAATTGGGTTATATGATGTTAGCTCTAGGTATAGGTTCTTATCAAGCTGCTTTATTCCATTTGATCACTCATGCTTATTCAAAAGCTTTATTGTTCTTGGGATCCGGATCCGTTATTCATTCAATGGAACCTCTTGTTGGATATTCACCAGATAAAAGTCAAAATATGGTTCTTATGGGCGGTTTAAGAAAATACATTCCAATCACAAGAACTACTTTTTTATGGGGTACACTTTCTCTTTGTGGTATTCCACCTCTTGCTTGCTTCTGGTCCAAAGATGAAATCCTTAGTAATAGTTGGTTGTATTCGCCCTTTTTTGGAATAATAGCCTCCTTTACTGCAGGATTAACTGCCTTTTATATGTTTCGGATATATTTACTTACATTTGATGGGTATTTGCGTGTTCATTTTCAAAATTACAGTAGCACTAAAGAGAGTTCCTTGTATTCAATATCCTTATGGGGAAAAAGGATACCCAAAGGAGTGAATAGGGATTTCGTTTTATCAACAACGAAGAGTGGAGTTTCTTTTTTTTCACAAAATATACCAAAAATTCAAGGTAATACAAGAAATAGGATAGGATCCTTTACTACGTCTTTTGGGGCTAAAAAAACTTTTGCCTATCCGCATGAAACGGGAAATACTATGTTATTTCCTCTTCTTATATTACTACTTTTCACTTTGTTCATTGGATTCATAGGAATCTCTTTTGATAATGGAGGAATTGGTAATGGAATAGCAGAGTTAACCATATTATCAAAGTGGTTAACTCCCTCAATAAACTTTACCCAGGAAAGTTCTAATTCTTTTGTAAATTCATATGAATTTATTACTAATGCAATTTCTTCTGTAAGTCTAGCTATCTTTGGTTTATTCATAGCATATATCTTCTATGGATCCGCTTATTCTTTTTTTCAGAATTTGGATTTAATAAACTCTTTTTACAAAGGAAATCCTAAAAAAGAATTTTTAGATCAAGTAAAAAAAAATATATACAGTTGGTCATATAATCGTGGTTATATAGATATTTTCTATACTAGGGTCTTTACCCTCGGTATAAGAGGGTTAACCGAACTCACGGAGTTTTTTGATAAGGGTGTTATTGATGGAATTACCAATGGAGTGGGTCTTGCTAGTTTTTGTATAGGAGAGGAAATTAAATATGTAGGGGGAGGTCGAATCTCGTCTTATTTATTCTTTTTTTTATGTTATGTATCTGTGTTTTTATTCTTTTTTCTTTCTTAAGTTAAGGAATTTACAACAAGTCTCTTGCAAAAATAACTATCCTATCCCCTTTCTACAATCTCTCTATATCCTTGTTACATAAGGTAAGTATTGTATAATAGTTCGGTTTTCCGCGATTTTTTCCATTCCTCTGTGTAAATACCCTAATATGGGTTCACAATCAATAACATCCTCACCATCGAGAGTAACGATCAGTCGAAGAACACCATGCATTGATGGGTGTTGAGGGCCCATATTGACTATCATGAGATCTTTTCTTGTAAGCGGTAGACTCATATCCTTTCTTCCTTAATTCATTATTCCATGAAAATGGATTATTCCATGAATTCCTCAAAGCGAGGCTCATCAAAATGAAAAATCTAAGACTACTATAAGACTACTAAAAAAATAATAAAACAAGAAAAAAATTTGAACGATTAAATTACTGCTCCCGAATATTCAACTGACCGATTAATTTCTTATAACGTACTCTATTTTTCTTTGCCAAATAAGCCAGCAAACGTCGACGTTTTCCCAAAAGTCTTCGTAGACCTCTTTCCGATGAAAAATCTTTTTGTGTGTAATTCCAAATGTGAAGCAAGTCTCCGTATCTTATTGGTGAAACTGAATACTTGAAATTCAACAGAACCCCTGTTTTCTTCTTTTTCTTCTTTAACCATAAATCCAAAAATTTTTCTACCTCCTTTCTTTTTCATGTATTTTTCTGATCAGGAAAAATACAAAATTATGTCAGTTATTTTGAAGTTATTCTAATCTCGTACACACACAAATTTGCAATTATTCATCTACTACTGGAATTTGGATTTATTTTATCGATGCAAATTGGATTTGGATAGAAGGGTACATTCTTTCTAATATTTTAGATAGAAGAAATGTTTCTTCTATCTAAAATATTAGAAAGAATTTTGCTGATTTATTTATTGCTATATGCAATTTATGGAATTGATACACCATTTAATTGATATCATTTAGCAAAATGAAACACAGCATATGCATCCATCTTTTGGCTCGAGAATTTCACGGGATAGAGATATGGTATAAGAAATAGACTATTAAGTAACTCTAAATGAATTGTGGATACATCTGTATCCTTAACATACTGAAAC
>NW_028260472.1:0-2500 GCF_056163025.1 Triticum urartu
GTGTGCCAGGGGTCAGCGAAGAGACGGGACGCTATTGTCCCGGACTACTTGGACTAGTCTACTAGGACTCGGGGGAAGAGACTTGTTTGTGATAGGACGAGAGATCAAGTACAGTGTTCGGTTCAAACTAGGCAACCTCTTCGTTATAAGACCGAGAATAGTATATGCCCCGTCTCACCACTAGCTAGGGCCACCAGCATTAGGAAACTAAGGAAGAGTCGTATGGCTAAGGAATTCAGGGCTGATAGAGCTCTTGGGAAGAAGTCAGTATCCAGCTTTCTTTCATTGATATCACAATAACAAGCGAGGAAAGGACAGTCTTTCAAGAGAAGATAGGTCTGTTTTTCATTAAGGAATTGCGGCGAGTATTGCTTGTTTCCCAGATCCGGTATCAGGACCTGTCGATAGATGGGATGGACCCACCCGTTTGACTCTTATGAATTGATAGTTAGATACTATTGCTAAAGGAAGTAAAGATAGTGGTTTGTGTTGCAAAAAGCTAGTTCAAGGTCAGGCTCCGTCAAACAGAGTCGTCAAGAACGAAAAGCTGAAAGAATGATGTGTCAAACAGTGATTGCGCACAGAGGTTAGTTAAGTATAGGAACTATTGTCCCTAACGAGAAGTATGCTGCTGTCCCAATAAAAGGATAGTTGGACGGTATCGATTGAGCTGCGCCTAACTATATAGAACGGTGATCCATGAAGAGAAGTCGGCCAGCTATTAAGTCAGAGAAGTCATCAACCTATTACTAGTGTCAGTTCTGTTAAGAGAAGTCATCAACCTATTACTAGTGTCAGTTCTCTTCTTCCTCTCTACCAATTGAAAGTAAGTATTGATTTCGCCTAATAGGGACAAAGCAAAGTAGGGTGGTCAAGTACAGTATGCCTGGAGTTCGTAGTGCCCACTAGATATCATTGGCAAGTTATAGAAGTCTTTCTCTCTTCTGAGATATCATTGGTCAGTGCAGCGAGGGGCAACCATCATTTCTATTGCTCTGTAAAGAAAAGATAGGACAAGGGTCTTGCTCCACCCAATGGAGATAAAGCACGGGGATCCGTTAAGGGCGTATTGAATCGATAAGAAGCACTTGAATTCTAGTGGGCCCGGCTACCCAACACTAGCCCCGGATCATTTATGTATTATCAATTGATAGTAGGGGCAGGCAGGGGAAACTCTTTATATCAGTTAAGTAAACTACTGATTGTATTGTGGGCTGGGATCCTACTTCTATAGCGAAGTAAAGAAGTGTGGAATGCGCTATCTCGAAGTAAAGAAGTGTGGCTTGATAGATAAGTTGCACAAACCTTTGAGCTCGATACGATATAGTCTAGCGATTAGTTCATAGACGGGAAGCTCCATTCTCCCATTGTTCGGGACTCTCATTGTTCTGTTCAGAAAGTAGTCGGCATCTTCCTTTATTCAATTAGCAAGGCAGTGCTGGTTGATTTCATCATTTCTAGGTATACCCTCTCCCTTTTCTACGAAGGTTTGCTGCTCCGCCCTGCACCAGTGAATTATTCTATTCTTCTCCTTTGGTTCAGTCTGTGGGGAAATCAGAATTCACCATTGAATCCTGTGGATCAGCTCCTTACATAATAATATTTCACTGTATCAGCTACGAGGGGAAAATCTGAAAGACAGAGGATAGAGAGTGAGAGAAAGAGTGTGAGACTTGCGCCGCTCTCCATTTCGAGGGGATTTCGACGATTCTGGGGTGATTGAACTATTTCTTTACCTGTTCAATTTCTAACGAATCAAGATATCCTCTTGTTCCGGTAGAAATAGTAGCTATCTGCTCTTCCACTGGGAGAGGATTTGCCTGGGATTGTTTAAGCAATTCCCTGAATCGTCGACCCCTTGCCAATTGATTCTGACTTGTTTTATCGAGAGCAGAGGCGAATAATAGGCTTGTCACTCTGCGAATTGAGCTAGTTC
Organism: Triticum urartu; assembly: GCF_056163025.1. Classification (NCBI taxonomy): domain Eukaryota; kingdom Viridiplantae; phylum Streptophyta; class Magnoliopsida; order Poales; family Poaceae; genus Triticum; species Triticum urartu. Next base: position 1,937 of record NW_028260472.1, read on the forward strand.
CAATTTGGATTTGCCAGCTACTTGTTTCATGGCTTTAATTTGAGCCGCGGATCCTACTCTGGAAACAGAAATACCCACATTAATAGCGGGTCGAATTCCGGCATTGAATAGATCCGCAGATAAGAATATTTGTCCATCTGTAATGGAGATTACATTAGTAGGAATATAGGCGGAAACGTCTCCAGATTGAGTCTCAACTATTGGTAAAGCGGTCATACTTCCTTCGCCTAAAAGAGAATTTAATTTAGCGGCTCTTTCTAAAAGGCGTGAATGCAAATAAAAAACATCCCCTGGATAAGCCTCACGTCCGGGAGGTCTTCTTAATAGAAGGGACATTTGGCGATAAGCTTGTGCCTGTTTGGAGAGATCATCATAAATTATTAAAGTATGCCGTTCGCGGTACATAAAATACTCAGCCAGGGCTGCTCCCCGTATAAGGAGCGAGGTATTGTAATGTAGCAGGTGAATCCGCCATTTCAGCTACTACAATAGTGTATTCCATGGCCCCCTCCTCATGGAAAGTAGTTACTACTTGAGCTACGGAGGATGCTCTTTGACCGATAG
>NW_028260472.1:10000-41812 GCF_056163025.1 Triticum urartu
CCCAAACGCATCAAAAACAGCATGCGAAATGCACCATACGTATCCCCGCGAAAACGAATGCACGTACAGAGGTAAGCGACTCGGGGGCGCTCGGGCTCGATCTCGGCGGCGACGCGCAGGATGGGCGCGATGCTGCTGAGCGTGGACGGGACGACCTCGTTGTCGAACACCTCCATGGAGAAGGTCGCCATGCCCAGGTGGGAGGGGAGGCAGGTGAAGAAATAGAGGTCCGGCCTTGCGTGCCCGTGGCTATTTATACGTCGATCCAACGGCCAAGATCAGCTGCTTCTCGGGAAAGGGAACCGCGGGGGAGACCGGAGGCGTCGGTGTGGTGGAAATGCTGAGCTCCGCTGCTTGGTGAGGGGTTTCTCTGTCTGGACGGTGGGGCGAGCGTCGTGGCTGGCCGCTGGAACACTTCGCTGCCTTTTTATCACCTTAAAATTCGCTTACACACTAGGAAATGTTCTGCTGACAGCAGTGCCCCACAACGTTCAGCTTCGAAGAGGGTCTGTTTTTCTGTATAGAAAAGATTACAAGGTTCACACCTTTTGCTTTCTGCCGTTTCTCGGGCCCAGTGTCAGTGAGATGCAAGAATGACGTGTGAGTTAGTGGGGGTGCTTGCTGGTAGGAAATATTCAGGCCCTTTTCACCCGCGACGCGATACCGGAGTTATACGGTGTCCGGCTGGACTTTTGTCCTCTTTCGCTATAAACACTACAACAATAGAAGCACCCTTCTAGAGATAAGAATAGCAAATGTTTTGAGGCACTGATGGAAGCATGCCAAGGTGAAGTTGACGATCTCTTTAGCGTTTATCCTTCTCTTCATCTTGCCCTATGTGCTCATGCTGCGAGTGCCGCAGGATGATTTAGTTCTGATCGAGTGCTTGACCCCTTGAGGAGGGCATATTCTTCAGCATCTCTCTTGTCGGATCGTATCCCCGTGACCACGTCGTCAAAGAGACAGTCTTTCTTTGGTTTGGCCCACCGATTTACCGTCGTTGGTGACACTCTTCTGAGCCCCTAGATTCGCCGAAGTATGAGATCCTGAATGCATCCTTTTTCTTTCCACTTCATCTTGGGAATCTGGAATGGTTGTTTATGGCTGGGTGTGACAGATCAGACTTCGTTTAGAATCAGACCTTCTATCTATCTATCTAGCTGTATTGCCACTCCAACGGTTCTTTTTTTTTGATTATGCCCCGTATCTCTCTGAGCCTATTTGATCTATTTGCTATATCCCAAGTTCGAGTGTGAAGTTCGCTCCGGTTGAAGTGTAGGGCTTCCTAATTCCTGCTTCGTCCTCCTATGAATGCACTAGTATAGAAGGTTGGCCCGTCACCGTATACCATCGTAAGATGAACTGGAAATTAGTAGTTTCAACCAGTTACACAAAATAGGCAAGTTGAGGTTTGTTGTTCAGCGTGTGTTGTGTTGCCTCCAACTATAACGAGGCCCTTTGACTTGAGGTACGATCTTACCTCTTAACGCGCTTTCCTGCTAGAAGAAGTGAGGGTGATGTCCAATGACCTGTTGAAGAAGCTTGCTGTGTAGATAGGTATCCGTTTCGTGAACCTAATGTAGAACCTGTAAACTAAAGACTTGAGTCCCGGAACCGCAGCCATTCAAAAAGCTATCAATCTGATTCGAAATACCAAGGTTCGAAGACCTCTGGGGCATATCAAAGTACTTTCACTTGCCCCACAACAAGAATTTCTAGGGTATGTGAGTGGTGTCGGACGCTATAGGGGTTTGTGTATTCACATCAGGAGAAGAAAGAGGCTCTCATTGCTGCTGGGATAAGACAAAACCTTCTTCCTTGATCCATGGCGTCACCGCTGCTATATTAAAAGAGTAATTCTATTGGCTGGCTATGATTCCTGCAAATAAGTCTTGGGGTCATTCCGGGCTGATGCTTCCTAATTCTTCCTAGCTTTTGCTCCATTCATCACTATGGGGCACCACATATATAAGCATTGGGAGATCGATCTAATTGCAAAAGAAATGGGAAGCAAAGTGTTGGTTATCTAGCAAGTATAGAGATGATGCAGTATCTTCATTGGCGAGACAAGCAAAGAAGTAGATTCAAAAAAGCAAAGTCAAGCAAGCAGCAACATTGGTGACTTTATTGAGTCTTGTCCTAGTTGATCTGGAAATGCTCGAAGAAGCCTTTGACTCATCCAATGCTTAATTGGTTGTCCTAATTTCTTTCTTGGAAACATGTACGAAATGAAAGACTTATGTGAATAAGATAAGATCCAATTCTATGAGAACATTCACAATTGATCGATAGCTCACAAGCTACCTGCTTATAGGCGGGGCATCAGTTGTAACAAACAGGGGAGTGTATTTCCCACTCCCCTGTTGGTTAAAGCAGACTCGTATGCTTCGTAGTAAAAACCTTCCTTTACCGCAGGCAAGCTCTCCTCTGTCTCTGTATGCTTGGGTGAATGCCATAAGCGGATTTATGCTTTTTTTTATGGAAAACAGTTTGAAAGGGTCGACATAGCCTATCTTTGACCAGCTACCTCATATGAGATTGAAATAGAGAATAGAATGGAGTAGGAACACGAATAACTTATATGTAATCTAATATTCTTTTATTTGAATACTAGGAATCGCACCTGAATTCCATCAATCATTCGGTTAGAAGTCCTCTATTTCATCCTTGATGTTTCAATCGAAGGAGATACTCTATTTCACAATCTATCCATCTGGATTCCTCTTTTTAAAGAAAGTCTTTCCTGGATCCTGAAAAAACAAGAAAGAACAGAATGAGAACTAAGAGTTCTTTCAGTCGAGCAGTTGAGGGAACGAGTAAGATACGTTTGTCAGTCTACTATTCTTTCGGGAAGGAATTGAGCCTCAATCATCATACGCAAAGAAAGAAATCCTTCGATAGCGAGAACATTCAGAGTTAGTAGTTGAGTAAGTATAGATTCACTCCGATTACCAAACGGGCGACTTTACAACTTAGGGAGCAGCAGGCCTTGTGTTTGTGGTGAAGGTACTGGAATCTTTTCAATATGAAAATAGGTGGTATCCAAAAGGACAAAAACAGCAACTAGGGATCTGGTGGACTACTGTCATGAGTCACAAGGCATTGGTAGACTGACTCACTCAGATGTTTGGCTATTTAACCTAAGAAGTATGTCTGGATGGATGACTTCACAGTCCAAGATGGTAATATCGATTGTTCATCTAATTCACCAACGTGACCAACCACAATGAATGTCTTTAACCGCCTTATCAAACTTGGATTGCAGCCTTTTCTATCTCTGTATAAAGTCAGTCAGTCCCAGTGTTGGGCAGAGCCCATTGTCAAAAGATCGTTTTGCTAGGATGCTTGCTTGAATCTAGCTACTTCCAAAAAAAGGCATTTTTCACTCTATACGGTATGGCTACAAACCGAATGAAGAAGTCAGAAGCAGTTCATCGCCTGTGGGAGCTTGCTGATAGTAAGGAAGCCATAATCTTTCTATCGGATTGCCTATTTGTCTATCTGTCTGGTGAAGAGAGAATGTAAGATACTCTCAATAGGGCAAGCACCCAATACCTCGTAGAGTCCAAAGCTCCAGCTCAAAGAGTTCAGGAAGACCAACCATCCACACTTGATTAGCTACTGTGCACTTCACCAGAACATGGTCTATGTCCTCCACTACCCCTTCACAAACATAAAAAAAACACTGAGACAATGGGAGCAAATTCCTTGAGACAAGAAGTTCGTTCTCTGCACGGAAGTCTATTCCAATAAGCTTTCCACCAAAAAAACGGAATGCAGGGAATGACCTTAAGCTTCCATACGCAAGAGAAATGAAGACCACCTTCCTCATTAAATGGCTGGCAGACCTCCCTGTATACTTCCTTCATCCTAATCGTCAGAGTGAACAGAAGACCCCCATGTCAAAGTATCAGAACAGATGCTTCTAGGAATTGGTACAGCTGAAATTTCTCGCACCACCTCATCAGGGAGAAAAAAAGCTAATAAACTAAGATGCCAATCCCTATTAGGAATGAGATAGTGGGAGAGAGACAAACCTTCCAACAGCTCTGACATGTTCATAGGAATAGGCCTTCTATTCAATGCAGTCCCACCGAGCCAAGGGTCTTATAACAATCGCACCGAATTACCATCTAAAATCTGCCACTGGAAGTTCTCTTTAATAGAATGACTGGCTTTACATATCTCCTTATTAATAGGAAATGAATGGGCAGCAACATAGAACCCATCCCAAGAACCCTCAAACCTCCCTGGAGAACACGGCTCCACAACGTATTTGGTAGCGGATCCACTTTTCCTTATCTGTTAACGTATACCTTTCCTCTGCCTATGAGCTAGCTAAAGATCCATCGTTATCCTTTCCGGCAATGGAGGCGGAATCAATGGTCATGTCAGGTTTCAGATTCAAAGAGAGATGTCAAGCAAGCGCCGAATCTGAGTACTCAACTTGCCCGACCCGCCTCTTCCACTAGACCTCGTCTTTCAAAGAGCAGCAGCCCTGCAAGCCTAATAGAACCTTGTTTCCCTATTACTTACTTTTGCTTTGAGCGTCGCACTCCAGCGGCTTTCTTTCCTATGGCTTGGATGGGGGTCCTCAACAAGATCTATATCGGTGTCATTATTTACTTATTTAGACGATAGATGATGATAGAGAGCAGACTGGCTCTGAGGAAGAATATCTTAAGTAGTTGAATCCGCTCCGCTAGGTTAAATTGTATGATCTGAATGTAGGAGGACTGCTGCTGGTGACACAATTTCTTTTGGGTCTGAAGAATGAACTCAGAGCTGCAGTGGAAGTGCAGGTGCCTAACTCAATTAGTGAAGCTGCATCTTTTGCTCAATCAAGTGCGGGAAGGAGTTTTGGAGAGAGGCAGGCACTACATGAACAAGAAGGACAGTAACTAGAATTATAAGTCGGCTGCCCCGCAGCAGCAAGGCTATGTCTCAGTCAAAGTTCGACAAGGGGCAAAACAGTTGCTGTCCTAATAGAAGTTCATGTCGATCCAGCCAAGCCAGTGCCATCATTAGAAAGTCCGGCCATTTTAGTTTCAGCCAGTTCAAGTTAGGGCAAGGAGGAAAGGAAGAGAGTAATGCAAGGATGTAAAGAATGAGGCGCTAGAACAGACTGGCCCGCAGGCTTCCAACCTGACACCGCTTTGCTACTTTTCGAAAGAGGAAGAGAAGTTGCTTGTACGAGACTGCGCCTCCCGGCTGGAAACTCCAATGGCATTTTCGGTAAATGAAAGCAAAGCGAAGCTTTACGACCAAGGAGAGATAAGCATATTTTATGAATGATAGAAGGAGTGCTCCCCGAGCACAGGCTCGCTTGGAAGGATAGAGCGCCGCAAGACAAGATGGCATATTGAAGGGAAGGCTATGAAAAGAATTCTGGTCTCTCGAACGCCTGGCATACTAATACGAGCCGCATACTTGAATACTAGTGACATATTGGAGGAAAGGAGATTATTGGAATACTAGAGGGAGTTACGCCCATAAGAACTGCTGGCTGTAAACGCGACTTGCTCTGCTCCTCCTAAAACCCTTTTCGATAGTAAGATAGATATAGATCTAAAGGGCCTAGAAGGGCAAGCATGGACCGAATAATACACATACTCTGTCTAGATAGACGATTTCTTCTTTCATTTCCACTCAAATAAAAGCACTTTCTTTCAAGCTTATTTGCTTGAAAAAGAGCAAAGCAATTCCAACATAAACTGACACTTTAGGATCCTCTAAGCCTTTCTATAGACCCGTAAGGTACTAAAAACGAAAAACTAGCACTACTAACACAGGCTGAAGAGGATGACCTCGAAAAAGAATACAATTAAAGATGTGGCCTTCCCTCCAAGCACATATATGGATATGGAGCACTCTTTTCCACCCTAAAAAAGAATAGCCAGAGATGGCTTTCTTTCCGTATCAATAGGTAGCCTTCCTTGCCTATGGCTACTTTCAAATGAAAAGGTCAAAAAAGAACTTGATGTAATAGGCTCACTTCATTAATGCTTTCAAACTCGATTGTAAACTATTCCCACCTAAAAGATAAGCTTACTACTTCAAATAGGTAGATGGAAAGAAAGCCATATTTTCCATCTTATTTATATATTCCATTCCAGCCATTGACAGCAACTCACTCTTTTCGAACTGCACTTTGAAAGCCAAACCCAAGAAAGACCATATCAACTACTCTCCAAATAGCAGGATAAATCACGGAATTCAAATGGAAGACAGAAAGAGAAGGCAATTCAAACCTAATGGCCAAACGAATCCAAGACAGAAATACTTATAGCCAGAAAAGAATAACAAGAGAACGAAAACAACTCCATATTCTACTGGCCTGCCTCTCTGATCTACTATCCAACTGCCATGGAAGCACCACTGTTCACCCTAGGCTCACATTCTGGCACTTCGTTCGCTGTGTACTCAAAGGACTTGCTTGTCTTTTGACTCGGGCAAAAACCGCAGGAGTGAATTGACTCGTAATTATACAAACAAATGACCCAGCTGGCCTTCTCCTATCCGGGGAATCATCGGGACATGCTTCACTTAAAGTGATTATACCACATAGTTTAGGGAAGCGAAACCATAGTTCGGGTTAGTTCACGCTAGATTATCGAAGCTTGTAACACCTGTTAGAACACATTAGGAAAGCGCAAAAGATTTCTATTTGGAGTTCGCTCGTTTAGTTGCTCGATCGCTGCCATCCGCATTGGGCTAATTCAAATCCTATGCTCCATGCTCTTGCGGGTTTGCTCCATTTGAACTTGTCCACACTGGCATAACCAGTATCTCCCCGGAACTAAGAGGCATGGATACCCATCTTTATCGATTCAAAGAAATGAATAAGTATCAGCGAGGCGGGGAATACGGGCCCGGTAGAGATAGGGATGATCGGCAAGCGCTACGAGCGGGGCCGATGTTTCGTGTTGTGGGTGGCCATCGGATTGTTCAGCGTGCCCATGCGGATCCCTACCAATGTCCTAGACTACAAGTTCGACAAACTTCCGGCTTGGGTCAGGATACAAAGTTACCCGGGATGGGCTTGCCCTCTGGATCACGCTGGGTCCTTGCTTGTTCCAACGTCATGCTAGGAATGTATCACGTGCCCATGCAAACCAAAGGAAAGCAGATACAACTATTACAGATCCTAGTCCTATTTCCCATCAGAACATAAGGGAGTGGGCTTCCTTTGTAACAGCTCTGTTCTGGTCGTGGCTCACCTCACTGGACCAACGCTTCTGGTCGGAAGCTGGTCGATCGCCTGGTCGGCAACCGGCACAACACCCTTGCCAGTGGGATTTCTGTTGGTTTTCGTACTATGCGCAATGAAAGTTTCCAAAAAAGGAGAGCTCTAAAAACAGCGTTCTACGGGGAGAATGTGATTTTTGTATACTTTGACCCCATACTGGCATGAAACTGATCGGAAAAAGGACCTCAAAAACACCCATTTATTAGGGGAATGTGAAAATTGATGGTTTTCGCCCATACTGGCATGAAACTTTCTCTTTTATTGAGCTCAAAAACAGGCAGAGGGAGATCAGAAAAAGTGTCAAATCCAATAGAACAGAGAACGATGGCCCAAACAGAACAGCTTACTTCCTCTATCCGAGTTGGCAATCAATATCAAGATCAGAGCGCGAGAGCAATGAAACAACAAGTCCACCGTCCCTTCACCAGCCAAAGAAAGGAGAAGACTAAGCAGCTCAATAGGGTCTCGAGTACGACTATAGTACCAAAGCTTGGTGCTTCTACCAGTCAAGCAATTACCACGGGTGGATATTCAATAGAAAGCCTACTTGAGTAGGTCAAACAGCGGGGATCTCTCAGTTCCAATGGCTGGATCTCAGAATCGCGTAGATGGGTAGAAGTAATGGGCAAACGCACCTAAGTTAGAGATTTCAACTACTACGGTAGTGATGGGGTGCCTGTTTACCTAAGTAGGCCTAGTTCTTTCTATAATGAGCATTCGCGTCCGGGGACTTTGATCCAACTTCAGCCGATGGGGAAACGGCAAGGGATGCACCGGTATCTGGACACGTGATGGACCCAGTAGTAAATATTCCTTTGTGGAAGGCTTTGGTTATACCTGGGTGGCAAAGCGAAGTTTCTGGTGGGTAGGTGTCTAAAACAACCCTCTGCAAGGAAGCACGCCCGTATCAATCCTTTAATCGGAGACTAGACTAGCGTTAGGAAGGACAAAGGAGACAGACAGAATTTACATCAGAAAAAAAAGGACTTTTTGAAGTTTGAGTGAGGATAATTGTCTTAAATTTCGGAGAATCGGCTGAAAAAACGCGGAATTGTCTTCGCCTTTGTAAGCGAAAATGTCCAGTAAAGCCTATCTCGCTTTTAGCCTTCATGGTGAATGGCCCACCCTTTCTTTGAACCTTGTCAATGATCGAACGAACTTACAGATATGAACTGAGTGCCATTTGATGAGTAAGATCGAACAAGGGAGAGGGATATGGAAAGGATGAAGTAATGAAAGAGGAAGTCATTGCTAGTAGTAACGACTTGTCACGATCCATTGGTTCATATAGAATCCATGTCCTAGGTCTATCAAAAAACATTCTTTTCGCTAAGCGTATATAATAAAATAGAGTGAAAGGGTCCACCCCGAAACCAAGGGTGGTACTAACTAACAGCTGAGTCCTCTCCGAACCGCAGGAGATAGTTGCCCATCATACGGCTCACCAACTTCACTTGCCTCTAAGGGGGGCTCGCTCCGGGCAGGTTCGGATCACTTACTATACACGGCCCTACGAAGGGGTTAGGAGCGTTTTCAAGATGATTCTTTCTTTGTCGAGACGAAAAAGGAACCCATCTTTTCGATTGAAAAATGTGAGTCTGTTTTGCCCACTTTATCCATCCCCCTCTATCAAAATGATCAAAAAGGCATTTCAAATGCTTCTTATTCCCGTGTTTGATCTTATCCATCTCTGCCCCGCTTCCATGTGGGCAGAGACCCCTGTAGAGAATGAAGAGGAGCCAAGGATCTTACTCTCAAGAGTGCTTCGATAGGCTCCACTCTCTCCCCTGAATAAGTCAGGCTCCGTTAGCCTGGGCTGAGATGGGGATAACGAGTCGACGATTGAAGCCCCCAACGTTCTGCCAGACACTGGACAGGGGTAAGCTCTGTAAATGTGTAGAGCCAAGTGTAGTGTGGTGTAGTAGTAGGCACTTCTAGGCCCCTTCCCGGCTACTGGATCACTCCAGTGCTTCGGGTACTACGGACCCTCTGCCATCCATTGCAGCAGAGCCGTTTCATGAGCGGGGGGGCTAAGCGCAGTTCTTTGAATCAAAGGTTTCATGAAATCGAAATCGATTCTTTTTTAGATATCTGGATAGATGGATGGATCTATCTTTCTATTCAGATATCTTTTGCAATCAGCCCCAAATCCTTGATTTGGCCAGGAAACAAAGCACTGCTTTGGGCCCAGGAAGCGAAGGGAATGAGCTCGGCTGCTTCTCCCCCACACTTCTTTATTTCTCCGTGCCCCTTCCGCATGCGCTTCGCGCGCCATTGGCGCTTTGCTCTCCTCTTATTTCTTCATTGGAGGGTTCGGATGGACTTCGCCGTTCTTTCCCAACGAAAATGGAAAGGGCTGTATCACATCGAGATGTCGATTCGTTTTCCGCCCCAAATGAGATGGGGAATTAGTCACCTCTGTCCCTTCATCTTTTTGAAAGGAATCGAGGCCCGGCCCGGCTCGCGTCGTTCCAACAACCGACGGGGAGCACCTCAGTATACGATCGCGCGCAGTAACTGGGAGTCCTATTACACCTAAGGCCAACTTCCATTCACCAAACCCAGGTTCATCTCGTGTAGTGATTGTGGACTCGTACAAGGATATGGAGTCGACGGTTGATGTATCAGACTCGACCCTGTCTTTCGTAGCATGCATTCCCATCTGTGTTGCAACTGATTCGGTAAGCTACGTGTCCGGTGCACGGAAAACTGCCTTCGGTCTCCCAACCTTACTCATGGCAACCTTCCGGCCGCCCAACGACCTATAACGCTAGTCACTACTCCCACTGGGGCTAGGAAGTAAGCCCCACAACCCAAAGCGGCGAAGAACAAATAGAATTTGCTACAAAAGCCGGCTAACGGGGGTATTCCTGCGTATGAGAACATTGTAATGGAGAAGGTCATAGCCGAAATAGGATTCGTTTTGGCTAGAGCGCCCAAATCCGCTATATATTTGACACGGGTTTGCCGTAATGCTGGAACTATGGCGAATGCATCTATCGTCATTGATGCATAAATAAATATACCAATTAGTAGTGATTGAATTCCTTCTATGGTTCCACATGAGAAACCAGTACGAATATAACCTACATGTCCAATCGAACTATGAGCTAGAGGTCTTTTGACTTTCGTTTGGGCCATGGCGGCCAGTGCTCCTAAGATCATAGAAGCAATGCTGCAGAAAAAGAAGATTTGTTGTAATGTACCCCCATAGGAAGCAACAATAGAAACACGTGACATATTTGCAGAAATAGAGATTTTAGGCGCAATAGAAAGGAATGCTGTCACCGGGGTGGGTGAACCCTCATAGATATCAGGTGCCCACATATATAGAGTCAAAAGAGAGATTGAGTCCGAGGGAGAGGGGGGTTTTCTTGGGGCTCGAGAGATTGAATAGATAGGGCCCCACAAGTTGTTAATTCGCCGCTGGGGAATTCACACAAAAGGGAAGGACTTATTCTCAACGAAAAAAGTGCTCTCTGAACCGAACGTGAAAGTTGTTTTCCATCAGACGGCTGTTCACGTAACTCCACTCTCGGCTTGGATTATATATCCATTTGGTCCGCTCTCGGCCATTCCACACGCTGCCTAGCAGAGACGTGGTTATCTGAAGTGGATTCTCTCTTTTGTAGTAGATGCCGAACCTGCTGCTCAGTGGGCGGGCGCAGCAGCTACATGGACCCCTTTCTTTATGTTGTTGCCAGCGCTTTCCCGGGCCGAGCCGGAATTCTTTATTAGAACGTCGGCAGGCAAAGCCCGAAGGAAGGCTGCTATCCCCTCGGCCTTCTTCCTTTTCGATGAAAAACAAATCGACATCTCAATCTCCGAAAGCGTTTTCCTTACCCAGCTAATATCCCCCCCTTCGTCGAGCCTTTCCTTTAGTGGTAAGGGATATGCACCTTATCTGAACGTCGGCAGGCATTCCGGAATTCTCCTTTTTTGGCCCCGGGTGAACATAGGCTCAAACATGATTGGAGGGGTCCTAGCTACGCCATGCGTTCAATAAAAAAAAAGCAAGCCTCTGGGAAGCTGCAGGGATTACAAAAAGAGGGTGCTTTCCTGTGTTGCACTGAAAAAAGGACAAAGGAGAAGACGCTCTTCGACTTTCTTTCTTCCTCCCGCGCCCGCCTAAGCCCGGCCCGCGTTAGAGGGGAAGATTAGCAAAGCGGAAAAAGACAGAGGGAGGGGGAGCTGCATCTTATTCTCTTCGCGAGAACTTCAGGATCGGAGAAGCATTCGGAAGGGGCGAGGCCTTCATTTCGTTGGCAGAAGCAGAAACGATCCAATCCATTCGGGGCTTCGGGGAACCCAAAAACGAACTCTGTTTACTTTTTTCATAGATAGATGATATATATAGGAATAATATATACATCCCTTTACTTTAGATGTCTATGTATCTATTTTGGAATCATCTCCCGATTCTCTTTTTTTTCTAATTCGCACTGCTCTTTCTCTCTAAATTGCATCAAAGAAAATAGAGAGAGAGAGAGAGCAGATGGATCCTATCCCCTATAACGAACACTCATTCCTATCTATTGATAGAAAAGAAAGATCTTCGTCACGGACTTTTTCTTTGTTCTTTTTTTTTTTAGATTGGAGGAATTCCTCATATCCAAGGCAGCTCCCCACAAACACCCCACCCATATGACTATGCCCCCTTTTGAATCGACAGTAGATTGGGCTTCATAGCTACTTTCATTCTAAAGACGAATATTAGTCAATAGGCAGGCTTCTTTCAGTAGCAAACATATTCATTTTCACCGGGCTCCGCGCACCTTTGGTACTTCTGGAGGGCAAGCAGTTTTATAGTGACTTCTTTCTTAGGGTAGGGCGACGAATACTTCCAATTCCGGAAAGGTCATTGGGTCGCCTTTGGAAGCTAAAGCGAAAGTTGTAGAAAGCCGGGAGAAAAAGCGAAAGCTTGCTCGAAACGGCCTATACCCTAACCCTCGGAAGCGAAGACGCAAAGCGTCACTTTTTTCAAAAGGAAGGAGTTTTTTCTGACTGAATCCATCCATAAAGCCGCCAAGGAAACGAAGTTCGTTCCCTTTCATCAAGTGGGTAAGGTAGGCAAACCACTTAAGCTTTGCCTTAGACTGACGGAACAAAGCTAAGAAGTAGGCTGAATGGAAAAAGGAAAGGGACAAGGGCGGTCGTCGCTTGGCGCGAAGGCTGCTGGTTCGGTACGGTACTAAAGGTCCTCGGACTTCCAGGCGGTTTTTCTTTTGGGCTGCTGTGAACCCTTGGATCTCGCCAATACAGCCTCCTATGGTTTTCGTTACCGAGATATCTTTTCTTTTTTCCCAGGGATTTTTTGGGTAATCAGCTCCCATGCTGCAAACAGTCAAATCTGAACCTTGTCGCTCTTCTTTCCTCGTGGGCAGGAAGCACACCAGCAGCGTGCGTTGCGTGATTCCACTGTGTTTTTTGCACTTGACTGGGTGGACAGTTGACCGGAAGATAACTTCGATTCGCCCGGCCAGCAGGCGGGCGGCGTGCTTATCTTGTGTGACAACACTACAGAGCGAGTAGCTCTTCTAGTCGGGCAGCTGTGTGACAACACTCCTGAGAAAGCGGCGCTTTTGTGTAACATGCTATGGTCTCAACGCCCTTACGAGGTAGTGATGAGTTTCACGCGCTCTAAGCCCGGCCCGCGCGCAGTTAGGAGGATTGGCCGCTATCTGAGCGGTACCACCCACCCTACCCTACTACCTATAGGGGGCCGTCCGTCCTACAGCCGCCCGAAAAGGAACTGCAGTAATCTTGAATAGGAATCCTACAGCGATAAAAAGAATCCCCATAAAAATACCACTAGATCGAGCACCAGTGATTTCGTATCCGGTCAAAATCTTGGCTAATTGATCGAAGTGGGTAGCTCCAGTAGACCCATAGATCATGGAACAAATAGGGTGGGTAGGCCCAACCACCACACTACACGTATAGACGCGAACCCCCCTCCTTACCGTACGTGCGACTCTCACCGCATACGGCTCGCACAAAGACTCCAAAATCCATCCCGAGCTTTTTATTCCACCTCTCCCTCCTCTCCAATCCTCGATCAAACTAGCCTTCCCCAGCAAGAAAACGTATCCGCTTTAGCAACAAAGCGCTCATCCCTTGCTTGTTCTTGAGCGCGCAAGGCGCTCAAGACGGTGATTCTTGCTTAAAAAAGGGCTAAAGCACTCCAGCTTCGAAGCTGGAGTTTGCAACTTCAAAACTACAGGTTTTAGCCCTCCTGCTGGGTGGGCGCTTCCTTCGTCTATCGTATGTCTCGCTTGGCTTCGTCCCGAACCAAGGAGGCATGATGGCGGGCGCGTGCGTGTGCCGACTGCAGAGACTACAAGCCGACGCCGGAAGCGACTCGCTTCTATTCTCGATTGGATATAGATGGGGAATCTCTATAGATCGTCTTTTTTCGACAACCTCTCTAAAACGCATACGAGAAAATTGCACTTCACGGCACGGCAAAAAAAAAGAGCTTCGCTCGGTTGGCCCTCCTAGGCTTCCGCCTACTTTCTCTTCTCTTAAGTCTACAACAAGTGGGAGAGGCAGGATTCGAACCTACGTAGAAAACCTTCAACAGATTTACAGTCTGTCGCTTTTGACCGCTCGGCCACTCTCCCCTTCCCGGGGATACGCCCTCCTCAAACAAAGGGTTCCTGAATAAGAAGGATGGCGGCCTTCGTTCTTAAGTTAAGAAGAGCAGATGGAACTATTAGATTTGCTAGCGTTCCGGGAGAATAAATAAGGTCATTTAGTAAGTTCATAACAATTTATGTAAAGCAAGGGGCAAAGCTTCTACGACAGCTTCCCCCTCATTGCCATCGTCGGCCTTCCCCAGCTCCCCTCCTTCGTCGCTTCTGGCTAAGCATCTTTCGGCGGAGGAAAGGAGGCGACTAGTCGCTTCTGGCGAAGCAGCGAGTTCATGAGCAAGTGAATGAACGAGCAGCGAGTGAAGTGCAACAGTCGTAAGTAAGGCTCGCCATGTTCCTAAAAGGAGTGACCATCTTTTCTTCCCTTCTACTGACACTGAGCGAGCAGCAAGCATAGGCAATAGTTTCCGTAGGGGTGGGGCGCAAGCAAGCGTTTTCAGGCTCCGCTAGCTAGCGTACTCTTCTGCTATCAATGAAACCGAAAGAAAAAACCAGTGCCCTTTCGTATAGATCGAGACGCAGTACTTTTTCTTTACTTCTTCCATACTAGGAAGAATGGAAGGAAATCCTTCGATAACACTTCTTCCTTATTTGAAGAAATGATATCCGACGCCCGTGGAAACTCTTTCATTTCAAAAAAGTTCTTCTTCTTAAGAAGCAAATAGCATTTCCTATTGATTTGTCCCCTGGACTAGACCTATGTAGATTCGGAATTATCCGTCGCTACGCTGTTCCCAAGGACTAGCAAAATCGAAATAGCGAAATTCTTGGGTCATCTCAATGGGTTCAGAAACCACACGTTTCTCTGGATCATCATAGCGTACTTCCACATATCCACTCAGAGGAAAGTCTTTTCGTAATGGATGACCCTCGAAACCATAATCTGTTGATATACGGCGTAAATCCGGATGATTGATGGAAGAAACACCAGACATATCCCATACTTCTCGCTCCCACCGGCCGGCTGATGGAAATAGACTGACTACCGGAGATATTCGTGTTACTTCGTCTGCACTTGTTTGTACACGAATGCGTGAGTTATACCGAGTACTCAGTAAATTATGGACAACTTCAAATCTTCGTTTTCGAGAGGGATGATCCACTCCGCAAATATCGATCGAAACTTGAACCCTTGTATAGGTATGCCATTTTAGAAAGCACAACAATGGAAATGGGTAGTCAGTATTGGTATAAGATCTATTCCCATGTTCCGATCTTTTCATTTTATGTACCCATTTCTTGGGTAAAATCTCCCAACTATATTGGAAAATGGATTGGTTATCCATAAATGAAAATAAAGAAAGCTTTATTTTGGTTCCGCTTCTTGCTCTAAGCAGAAAGACTTGTCGGAAATCGCCGGTTGGGTTGGTCCGACCAAGAAAGGCATGGGAGTGGAGAGGCAGAAGTGAAAGACTGGCTACCAATAAAGATCCAAAACTGCACACTTTATATAGTTATGTATCCAGGATCGGCTGCATGCTCTAGTGTTGAATCGGGTATAGAACCCAGGATGCTTGGTTACAATTCCGAATCCGCTAAACCATCGCTCGGGGAAAAGTATTATACAGAGCATTAGTACTTATTCTGATCCTTTCCTTATATTTAGATTCTAGTAGTTTATTTCAGTCGTATTCGTATCCTTACTGCGGTTTAGTAAGGGTAACAAATAAAAGTATGCAGGTTCTATTTTATTGTTCCGAGACATATGATGATAGCATTGAGAATGAGAAATCTTTGCAAAATGCACGTATTATTAAGGAGTTCTGGAACGATTACTACGCTAAGCTGTTGGATATTGACAAAACGAAAAAGACTTCTAATGTTGATATGTATCAGGATGATGTTAGAAAGTTGTTGATTAATGAAAAGAAGAATCAAAATGGTGTGTTTTCCGATACTGAATTAATAGATTTACAGAATCAAATTGCAAATTGCACAATGAAGTTCGATGAGGATAATCTATTTAAAGTAACTCCTAACATAGTAAAGTTCTTGATTAATAAAGATCAGCCTAACGCTAAGCAATATCTAAAGGGTTGCCTACCAAGTAGCTTACCTATGCTTAAGATGTTTGGTATCTATACGCTTGAGGCTATCATGATTCATGTACTAGGCTTGGTATTCAACACTCTTCAGGAATCATCCGCAGTTAAGGCAGCTAGATTTATAGATCAACTTAATTCAACTGTACGAGAACAAGCAAGGTTTCTACAATACAAAGCACCAGGTAGTGGTAAGGTGGAAGCAGTACTCACTAGTAAGGTAGAATCAGTTAAGGATGTTGTTCAGCCCAAAGGTGCTAGCAAAAAAGAGAAAAAGAAAAAAATTCAGTGTCATTATGATATCGGGAAATACTTGCTCCAATTCATGATTGAAAGAAATGTTCTACATATATCAACAGATAGGGGAGTAACAAAAGAAGATCCAGTGCTGGTTCTTAAGAAAGGTCAAGGGTATATAGAGAATTCTTGTTATGTTATGTGCAATTTGAACATAAATCTGCTCCCTATCAAACTCAATCTTCCGATGCTTTGCAAACCCTTGGATTGGCAACCAGCAGAGAGGGGGTCTGATCCTGATACATTATCGGATCTGATAGGAGGTTACTTATGCAAACCCACGGGGGATATCTAGAATCACTTTCGGCTATTAACTTCCCATGACTTAAACCACTTCTATATAAAGTTACATAAAAAAGAATACAAGCAGATGTGTGATATTTTGAATGGGCTTCAGTCTCAAGCGTTTGAAATAAACAAAAGGCTCTTGAGATTTCTGGAAAAGAATCGTCAATGTTTAGTTGAGTGTGGGCTTCTTTTACCAAATGCTCTGGCTCGCGTGAATCCGACAGAAGCCTCAGACATATTGAGGGAGTGCTACTTCAATAACGTCAAAGGTATTAATAATGCTTGTAGCTATAACATACTGTTAAATAAATTATTAAAACAGGTGCAGCAGGCTAGTTATGAAGATTTTTTAATAAGACTTGCGTCAGCATACGAAGGTTATCAATTCTATTTGCCAGCATTCATGGACTTCCGTGGTAGAATCTACCGTTCAGGTGTATTGCATTTTCATGAGCGTGATTTGTCAAAAAGTTTATTACTCTTTTCTGCCGATCATCCTCAACCTCCAGCACAAAACCACCTGTCGGAAAAAAAGAATCTCAGTCAACACTTAGCATGTGCTGCAGCCTTTAAGTATCCAAAGTTCTCGAACTTAGATGATGCCCTTAAATGGTATAACGAACACCAGACTGAAATGTTTACTTCGGACGAAAGTTTCATTCAATTTGCTGCGCAAGCTAGTGATCCATTTTTTTTCATAGCCAAGATCCTTTCTCAGGATGAAGGAGTGAGTAATTATCATCAGGTTCCAGTGACCCAAGATGCGAGTGCGAGTGCATATCAAATTATGAGTTATCTCTTGCTTAACTTAGAAATGGGTAGGAGAACGAATCTTCTTCCATCTTAAGACGGTAAAATCCAAGATGTGTACATGTGCTTGCGGGATGAGCTTAATAAATTCTTGGATACCAGATTGAATAATGTTAGTAGTAGTAATTAGAAGAAAAAACTCATAGATTCTATGTTAACCAGAAAGTTCGTCAAAGGATTGTTTATGCCATCTCCACAGGGGTCCGTCCGGTTCTTCCTCAAATGGGTTGCCTCAATCTTTATCAAAGTTTTGGTATCTAGCTTATCCAGCTACAGTATAGTATACTCCTTCCTTGCTCGATAGAGCTCTTTGAATCCGCTTCAACTAAATGCGTAAAATAGAGTAATTTCTTCAAAAGCCAGTTTCTTTCGAGAAGGCAGGAGGCCCATAGCGAGTTACAATAGTGCCAGTTCTTGTATGGAAGGCCGTAATTCCGGTAACCTCGACTGCTCTAAGAATGATCCGGGCTAGCCGGGCACATCACATCAAAGTTAGGTCATTTGTCAAAAACATGGCAAATAGCTCAGTTGGTTTGGTAAGGGAGCTATTCTCTCACTTAAACCACTCCCATATTAGGTATTCTATCTCGTCTTAAAGTTCCCCCGCATTACCCATAACTTACCACCTGTATCTCCGGAACTCAAATCGCAAAATGACAATGCTTTCGATAGTCTGTACTAAATTACTTTGTACGAATGCACATCTCGGCCGTCGGGTAGCTGATCACCATTTCAAAGTCTATATCCGTGGTTCAAGAAATGGAATTGCTATTCTCGATTCAGACAAGACACTGATTTGTTTACGAAACGCTCTTCATTTTATAGGATCTCCCAGTCGTCAAAAAGGCCGTTCCTTCTTTTTAAAGACCAATCATTTATTTATTTATGAGATAACGGAAGAAATGGCGAGCTATTTAAGAAGCTATTTAAGAAATGTGAATTCTCATTGTTTCGATGATTCTCAATGGAAGATCGGGGCGTTTTTGACCAAATCTTTTGCAAATAAAAAAAAATTCCGTTCAAGAAAGAAGAAGATCAATTTTGGGTTGAACCAACAACCTGATTGTGTGGTTATTCTGAATGCAGATAGAAAGTCTTCGGTCATACTGGAAGCTGATCGATCACAAATACCTATTCCATCCTTAGTTGATTCTACGATCCCATGGGAATCCTATAAAAGAATCACTTATCCCATCCCAGCGAATGATCCTATACAGTTCGTATATCTATTTCGTCATTCGATCATGAAAACAGTGATTCTTGAACAGAATGCGATTAGTAGAGAAGCGCAATCTCTCAGAGTCACTTTGAGTACGGGGAAGTCCGCAGGAGGGATGAGATCCGCCTGCTACTCCACCTCTTCTTCTTCCCCAATAGACGAAGAAGAAAATAGGGCCAAGGCGCTATTGGAGATGCGCAAAAAATATCCATCGGGAGATGGCGCTGACGCTGACGCTAACGCTCGCAAGGCGGTTTTGCAGGCAATTTCTAAAAATACTTTTTTTTTCGTTGAGCTCATAACCCGGTTTGGGCCGATTGACTCTGAGAGCGATCGAGGGGTCGCGGGCTCACACCTTGCTTTTGCGCATAGGATCGAAGAGATCCTAGAATTTAATGGAAAGAGCAGCGGCTCTCTGAAAGACCTCATTGATCTTAAATTGGATTTGGAAGACGCCTCTAAAAGAGAGGAGATTCTACTTCCATATTTTTCCTCAAAAAAAGAGGCAAAGTCCTAGCGTGATACAAAAAGAAATAATGGGCAAGGGCGGGGAATGATAGGTTCATAGATGTGGAGTAATCAGTTCTTCATTTGAAGAGTTAGTTGGCTGGCCTACCGGCCCGCAGATGTAGAGAGGTTGCCCCCACCATCCTCTTGAACTGCGAAATCAAAGCGATTCCTGTTGATGGAAGAAAGGCTAATTTCGTTTGATCCGATCCGCCTATGCCAGTTCGAGTCTGGCGAGTCGCTATCATCTGTTGCCCTAACTTTTTCTATTAGCTCATCTTGTCCGTAGTGATATTTTGGAGAAGGAGCAATTACCGGAGTGAGAAAGGTAGAAAGAAGCAATCACGAAAGCTAGTGCTAGTTGTGGCTTTTTGTACTAATCTTGTTTGTTCGGTAGCTCGCATCAGCAGCTTTAAAAGGAATAGAAAACGAGGCTTTTTCCACCACACCAGGGGCGGGCATTACGCTCAAGCAGGGGAAGTCAATTTGACTGCTGCTCGAGAACCTGTTTGAACAAGAAGAAGTAGCATGGCTCCAGCGGGGCAGAGCCAATTGGCTACGACATGGTGACCGAAATACAAATTTTTTCCACCACTTTGCAATTGCAAGAAAAAAGAGGAATCTGATCAAGTACTTGATGAGCGATACTGGAGATCGAATAGAAGGTAATGACTTACTCGATGCACATATTTAGGGCTATTTCTCTCATCTGTTTAATACGCAATTCTCTTCGATAAGAAGGGTTCTCTTGTGTTCCAGGGTTGATTAAGCGTCTGGTGGAACAGGGATACATTGTGTGAGGCCAAATTGCCTGACGAATTGATGAATATGGCTCAATATAGACTGGTCCAGGTATACCGGTCAGTCTTGAGCCACCAGGATAGCCTTCCACATATCCTGTTCCTCCCTTGAGTGGTAACTCTTTTCTAACCTTAGAATCCTGAACCAATTTGCTCCAAAGACTCTGTCATTGAAAGGAGTCCATAGGTTGATAAAATAGGTTTTCATGAAAACCACACGTAGATAGAAAAGGTAAGAGTTACACGTGCCAGAAGCGAGGAATACCGCTCGGAAGCCCGATTGAACCTGTCCTCATTCACTGCTATCTCCATATATTGGATGCCAAGCTTGAAAGGGTAATGGTCCGAGAGGATGGGGCCGTAGTCTTCTATTACGCACGCTACGCAGACGATATGGTCTTCGGCTTACCGAGAGGGGATAAGTCCACGCGAGTCACCCAGGGTCTCAAAAAGGTCTTAGCTAGAGTCCTTAGGGAGCTCCTACAGGGCTTCACTTCTACTGAAATTTCCAGAAAACAACCAGGGAGGCTACAAATTATCGGCTTGCCCCTGTCTCTGAAAAGTGAAGGTCAGCTCCACGTGGGTATTCCATCCAAACGATGGGAGAAGAGGATGACACTTGTTCGTATTGAAAACCGGAGACGAAGGGAAAGAGGTTTGATTGGAACATGTTCTACAAGAACTCCTGTGTAGAACACGCCCGTATCTATTCTATGGGCTGGCTTCAGGCCAACCCTACTGCTGAAGTAGAAAGCATCATATTCCGGTTTTTCCAACACTTGATCAGGAACCGGGCGCAGAAATTCCTTGAAGAGAAGGGGATGCCTACAACCAATGCCTAAATAAAGGCATATGTCGAAAAGTGCAACTACTAATAGATTCAGTAAAGGAAGGCCCGGAACGGGCTGAGCTACTGCCCGAAATAGAAGAGGACGACTAGAGTAGAGGAGCCTAATTCCAATCCAAACAATTGACGAGGGAGTCTAATTATTTTTCCGTTCTTGATTGTTTCAATTGCACTTTCTTCATTGGAGGGTTGCTTGGAAAGTGCGATAGTTACGGCGCTTGGAGTATACGGATTGAATTCTTCCTTCTTCTATAGGTCTTTCTGGGCGGCGAGGCGGAAAAAAGGTGTAGAGAGGGAGAAGGTACATAAAAAAAAACGATTTCTAAGGTAGAAAAGAGGCATCCACCAGTCATTGAGAACAGCTAATCCCGGAATTAGCAGGCCGGTATGCGAAGAGAATTCGGTATTGAATCCGCGAGGCCAGGTGAAGAAAAGTCCAATATGGGTGGATTACCTTTTTCTGAAGGATAAGTCTCTGGGACTGACTGAACTGAATGTATAGCGTCAAGATAAGAAGCACGGTAGTCGAAGATGTACCTTGTGGGGTGGGGTACGAGTAGACCAGACCAATGATGAAAAGCATAGATACGAGCATGGCCTCCCTGTCTCAAAAGCAGGCCGCCAAGGGTGCTCGCATGAAGCATTTCTCACTCATAAATAAGTAGTTATCACAAATTTAGAAACATGCTCTGATTTCTCTTATCGAATTTCATTCAGATTTTCCAGTATTCGGAGTTGCTTGGGAAAAGGTCTAGTCAGGGTCGGTTCTGTTCGGAGTTTCGGGTTGATCGGAAAAAAACACCCTAATTAAGACTTTTGTATAGTTTGTGTCAACCTGAGTTTGGTTAAGTGCCCGCCCGCCTAGATAGATACATAAGTGTCAGTTTGAATGAAGTCAAGTGTAAACCGTGTCAACAACGAGAAATTGAAGTGTAAATCTGGATGGTTTGAAGTGGAAACCTTAACATGCAAAAGTGTCTACCTCATTAGAAAAGCAAGTATCTACCGGCGATATATTCATTCGAGTATCAACCGGCGTCAACCAGTTGTCAAACTCCAAATATTTCGTTCGTAGGGGCATGAAGAAGTTGCTAAACCGGTTGTAAAGTGGCTCTGATAAAAACCATCATTGCTTTATTTTTTACTTTTCATCTAGTAACGTGCATGAATGGATATGGTGGGTAAGATTTGAAAACGTTTGACATCAACCGGGCTCTACTTTGCTTTTACTTTACTTCACTTGCCAGGTCATTGTTGTCGATATTGAGGTGAGGACTCTCTCTTTATTCTCGTTTTATTTCTCACTAAATGATCTAACAAACGCATGATTTGATTACTAAATATTGAGTCATTGAACGAATATTCGAGTAAATTCACCTTTTTCTATGAAAGCAAGGATTGGGCTGGGTTGCTTATTCGTCATCACGGAGCAACCCGGTACCTTTTCTTAGGCGAGCGACTGAGACGAGAGCTTTCAATTATGCCGTTTTGGTCAAATCCCAGGGCTCTTTCTGATTTGATTAAATACTTCTATGTTGTATGATAATAGAAAGTCAAGATCTCACTCGCTTTTTCTGCTTTGTATTCTCGGCTGTTGCCTTTTTCCACATCGATTGCTATAGGAGTTCCATCCTCAACCTATGTATGCTCAAAGAACTGGATCACGGAACTCTCAGCCCTTCGCCCCAAGGCTACGAAAACGTTTCTACTCCCTTTCCCTTCCCAACGTCATATCTTTCTTCGACAAGAAGGAAAGATCACTCTCTATCTAAATGATAGAACCACTGGCACGGTACCTTTCACATTGGTAAGTCAAATCCTGGTGAAGACATCACGAGCAATGACACGACGACATCATCTCCACTTCGTAGCCCATCGGTCTTCATTCATTGAAGCCAGGGCATTGACTGACTTTCAGCGATCGCTATAAGAAAGACATAAAAAAAGTTCTCCTAAACCTGTTCCTTTCCGTTACTACTACTTGGAATTGGAAGTCTAGGAGCAGGACTAACCTTTTTCTTTCGTTTAAATAAAGTCGAGATGTAGCTTTCTCTATCTCAAGAAATTATTCCACCTCCATTCATTGGAGAACAAAGCGTTATCTGATTAGATCCTTGCTTCAAACTCAACCGAATCAAGTTTCAAAAATAGATGTGGAAGAGGCAAAGGGAAGAGCGGGGTTGCCGAATTGTTTCTCAGAGCCGGACGAAACATCTATCTCTATTTACAATACCCTTACCCCCAAGAAAACTTTGTCGAAAAAGGTTGTCATCGTAATAGGGATTGCACCTCAACATGGCAGCCCTCAATTCTGCCAATTGTGTGTGACTTGTACTCTTCTAGGCTTCCTCTTTGCCTCAAGTGATTAAACTCATCAACTACACCAACCACATTTCTTACCTCAAACCTCTCTACAATCTCTTGAATTCACTCTTGCCAAGATACTTGTCCCCTATTCACTAAGAAACTGTTGTACCAGCTTTCAGCTCTCCCCCTAAGGTGCATAGCCGAAAGTTCTACCTTGTACCAATCCGTAACTTGGTACACCGAAAAGTAATGTTCACACTTTTGTATCCAAGACCTGGCCCCTTCAAATATTGGAAAAGAAACTCTAGGAGGTTGATGTATCTGCTGCCCATATTGATATTGATTTTGCGGCCTTTGTTCTTGCAGGTATTGGTACGGGTCATGCTGTTGAGTTGGAAGCGGTTGGTTAAGGTAAGTATATATTGGCACTTCTGGTTTCATGGAATTTCCAGCATAGGGCAAAAGTATTGGTTGGGAAAATGGGATATTTGGTATTGAATTGGGTCTTGGTTGTGGTGGTGGAGGTGCAGGATTAGGTCTAATATTATCATGTTTTGAGCTGTGAGGAAGGCCATAGGTGGCTGGAAACAAGTGTTCGTGCCAAGGTTTTGAGGGGGATAGAGAGGGTTATTTTTGTGATTGGGTCTTTTAGTTGCTTTGCTACTAGAGGTCTAGGTGGTCAGGGGTTTAAAGGTCTGGAATAGGTGTGAGTGGTGGTCGTATTCAGTACCAATGGTACGGTAATTGGAGGTTCAGGCGGTTCAGGCCTAGGATAAGAGCTAGAGGCTTGTTGAGGGGTAGCCATGGTTTCAGCTTCACTGGCAACAGCTGGTAGGGACATTTGTTGTGGTGTTCTAGGAAAATGAACCATATTGCCCCTAGTTGTGTTAATCGAGCTATGCTCTTCTTCAACGCTCCGCGCCTTCAAAAAAGTAGTTTTGTTGCTTGCGCTTTAATTTAGGAGTTTCAACTTAACTAGCATATGTGCATTTGGGTTGTTGGCATATGTCGGCTACATACTGGATGCTTTTCCATCATTGTTCGACTTGCACAGAAACAATGGGTCCCTTCTGGTTTCTTTTTCTCCCTCCAAGTTTGTTCTTCACTGTAATGTGTGTCAACTCAACAAGAGTGAGCACACCCTTCCTGCTGGTCTTCTTCAACCTTTGTCTGTTCCATTACAACCTGGGTCTTCTATTTCAATGGATTTTCTTGAGGCACTCCCCAAGTTTTATGGTTATAGCTCAATACTTGTGGTCGTGGACCGTTTCACTGGCTCATTTCATTCCTCTATCTCACCCTTTTAGCTGTATACCCTATCTTGTATCCAGTAGTAAGTCTACTCTTCTTACCCCCTCTCCTCTACCTTTTGTGGCCCATCTATTAGCTTTTTGACCATCTTTGAGTCATAGCGAGACGGCTCTATCTCTTTTCACAAGTACAGCCGTAAGTACAGTTGCGGGCGTCAACGATCAGCAGTACTGAGCTACGGAAAGTCTATCGAATTATAGCTACGGAAAGTCTATTGAAAGGACCTAATCAAAGGCTACTACAGCTATAACTGACCCGCCTATGGAATCTATTGGCTCGGCTGAACCGACATGAAATGAAAGAGAGGAAGGCGGAAGCTATTGGCAAATAGAGGGGGGATGTTCTCCGTGTCTTTTAGCCCTCACTAGATGACAACTTGCTTACTTTTCACTTCTTCTTAAGCTTGGCAGACTAGTTCCTGACTGACTTGATAGTGCGATGAGCTTACTTGCTCTAGTTCTATCCTCAGGATTTACTTACCTGAGTACCTAGCACCGAGGATCGATGTAATTTACTTTCAAAAAGATGCTGTTGATGCTAACACGCATATAAATAGATGTTCCCCACTGCTTGCTCCTCTTACCCGAATGGGGTTATATGCCTTAGTGAAACTCAGGGTAAAGTGGCAGAGGTATGACCTCGGAAGAAAGAAAGATCGGGCGGGGAAAACGGGGTTCGAACCCGCGACTTCTGGCGTGACAGACCAGCACTCTAACCAACTGAGCTATTTCCCCCTTTCGTAACTACTGTCGATTCAACAGTCACCTACCGGTTACCTTTGTAACTATACCAAAGTAGCTGTACAACAGAATGCCCTTCGCCTTTAGTACTTTTCTTATATATATTATGTTATATACTAAATGTGTCAAAGCAATAGAACTTATTGAAAAAAAAAACAAGCCCATCTTTCTCAAAAAGGAAGAGAGGGTGCGCCCCCCCAGAGAGAACCCCATTCTTTCAAGAAAGTTCTAATTAATTATGTAGAAAAAGAAATAAGGAAAATAGGAGTAAGCGAGTAGGGTCAACAAGATTCTAAACGAATACCACAAGTGACGGAACCGACGATGATGAAGAGATAAGGGGCGAAGGAGATTTTTTCTATTATTCCAATTCTTATTTATTGATTATCTAATTTATTTAGATCCATATTCATTTTCATTTGCAAATACAAACTCTCTTTCATTTTCTTTTTACTTTTGCGCTAAGGATAAGGGAACTGAGAAAAAAAGAGCTGGCTTGGCTGGTACATCAAGCATATGACATATTGCTTGTTCGGTGTGGTACACATATCTGTCAATGTCAATCAAGTAAGAAAATGCATTCCCACTGTCTGAGGAAAAGGTGAAGAATTGCAATTTATTGAGCTTGTAAGGCCCGTTGAAGTCCCCGAGAAAGGGTATAAATAGGGCTATAAGTAGGCCGTTTGCTATTGCAATAAGGGCTGCTCGCCTTTCCTTTTGACGGCTTGGCTTCCTATCGCTCCTATGTAGTGGTCGGCCTTAAAAGGAGTCTTCCTACCATACCATCATGCATGCCTATGTTATAGTGCGTTAAGCTTCGCCAGAAGCAAGCAAGATGATGAAGCGAAGCTTCGTAGACAAGGCTCGTTCCGTGCTTGACTTACGAGCTCGTGTAGTAAGGCCTCACCCTACTTCAATAAGGGCTTATGCACTCCACTCGTAAACGAGCGTTAGAGCTTTTTGAGCGAGCGAGCGAAGCCTTCCTGGAGCTTCCCCCTTCCCTCACCCGAGAATTGCATTTCCGCTTCAGCTTCCCCGGTTTAGTTGGTTTGGAGGATTAATTGATTGGATACCCAATCCGCATAATCTTTCAAAGTCACTGCTTCTACGACGATAGGCGTAAAGGCATGATTAGTTCCACGAATCTCACTGCACTGACCATAGTAAACTCCTTCTCGTTGTACCGAGATGGAGGTAAGATTTGAACGACCAGGTACAGCATCACATTTGACACCTGAGGAAGGTACAGCCCAACTATGAGGTACATCAGCGGGTGTTACAATCATACGTAGATGAGTTTTGGCTGGTACAACCACTCTATTGTCAACTTCTAATAAACGTGATTGACCCAATTCTGGATCATCTTCTGGAATCGTATAACTGTCAAAAGTGAGTGACTGTTCATCGGAACTGTTATAGTCCGAATACTCATAAGGTTGGGTCGACGCCCGCCTCCCCCCAAACTTGACTTGCAAGTTTCCCCGCAAAAAGCTCTCCACGCCTACTCTTATTTATAAAGAGCACTATTCTTCTTTAGTTAGGTAGTTCTCCCCCCTCTATGAGACCGTAAGACCCCGGTGGAATCGAAGGCCCGCTTACTAATAGGCAAGAGGGGACCCTTTCTCGCCCAGCCCTACCTACATCAGTGAAGCTGGAACCGAGGAAGACAATGTTCAACACACATGAGACAAAATGAAGGTATGGGACGGCCAGTTCACCACGGAAAGGGATGCTAGTCGGCTTTGGCGAAGTTGTAGGCCCCAATAGATCAGATCTCAAGAGTGATTCCTCACCTATCCTGCCAGGGGCCAAGTCGAAGGCTCGAGTATAGATTCCCTATGCTCATGTGAACGGCCGCCCGTAGATCTAAAAGGATCCATAAAAAAGACCGGAAAGTATGTTTGTCCACGAAAAAAAACTCGTTCATGAGACCTCGAATTCCCACGTTCCAGCCTGCATTATGCCAGCAGGTCCCACCCCCAATTTCTTGAGTCACCCTTATCTAAAAAAAAAAAGGACGGAGTCTATCTAGATCATAGGATCACTGTATTCAGAGGTCAATTCTCTTTCTTTGACCTCCCACCGTTCACGACATCCCTTGCTTCTCGCAAGAACGGCTCCTCGGTGGAGGAGTAGAAGCGCTGGTCCCCTTCGGTCAAGTGCTTGTGCGTGCTCTTACCTACCGTAGGACCTCCGTCCCCGAAGCGAAGAAGGAGGAGCAGGAACAACAGGTTGTCCTCTCTTGGCCCAGTAGTTCCGCAACTACTACCGTGGTTGTTGCCAACGGGGATCCCCCATTCCGAAAGGTAACGGGACCTGCCCTTAGGTCCAAAGTTGTATGCCACTGCTGTGGTGCCGATAGATTCACTACTGAAGCCCCGTTATCGGACATTGCAGGCTTAGCATCTATTTTTCGTATATCGCTCCACCACACCGAGAAGAGGTATGTGTACCTCCAGCAATAACAAGAATGGAACCATAGGCTCCTATGCTGGGAGCATTTCGGGGTATAGGTCTAACCACCTCAACTCCCCGTTTCTGGCATGCTATAGTTCTTTTAGTCTCTCGACGACGGGAATGGGAGATGACCGGTAAGCCAGATGCTTCGCGAACCACCGGTACATTTCGTTGCACTTAAATCACCCTCGTTAAGAGGCGCACTCCGATACCATTGATGTCCAATAGCTTTGATAGTAATGGCTGGATCTACTAATACCCCGTCCATTGAGTATAACAGAGCAAACGATGGTATAGCAATGAACAAAAGAATGACACTTGGAAATATGGTCCGAATAATTTCGATAGTAGTTCCATGAACAATCCTTTGTGGGATTGGATTAGTTTGCTCGTTGAAATGCCATAAAGCGCGAACCAACATCCGTGATACGAAAACCAAAATAAGAATGAGGAAGAAAAAGATATCGTGATGTAAGTCAATGATTCCTTGCATCATAGGTGTTGCTGCGTCTTGAGATCCTAATTGCCATGGTTCCGCAGCATCACAAAGAGCGATTGTGAGGAATCGACATGATAATGAACGAAGAATCATTGGAATTTCCCATCTTTTTCAGCTCTGCTCCCGAAAAGAGAAAGGAAAGGAGACTGATCTTGACGTCGGCGTTGGTTTTTCCAACGAAAGCCTTATTTAGCATGTAACGTGAACATGAGCGGACACCACACAATCTCGATTGGAAGAAAAAGTACCATACCATTGTCGTTTTTAGGGCGAAAAAGAATGGGTCATCTTTGTCAATTGATAACTGAGTGAGAGAAGACAATCACGTTCTTAAAGCGGTCGGTTCGCCGGATTCACAACCTTCCCCTATTGGCCG
The DNA here is from genome assembly GCF_056163025.1 of Triticum urartu. NCBI lineage: Eukaryota > Viridiplantae > Streptophyta > Magnoliopsida > Poales > Poaceae > Triticum > Triticum urartu. Next base: position 38,403 of record NW_028260472.1, read on the forward strand.
GCTGCCCGTGAAACACATAGGCTCCTATCGCATTTATCGATCGAGAATGGTCTCATCACAGAAACACTTTCTATATGTTATTTCGAGATTCGAAGAAGCAAGCAAGTTTATAGGGCATATAGTTGTTTTTTTGTAGGGCGAGCCAAGATCTTATCTTATTTGCAGGTCGTATAAATGAAATGATTGGAAAAATCATATAGAATTTGGAGGTGCGTAGTGTCTTACGGGGCTGGCTCACAATACAACAATTATCGCTACTGATTCCAGATAGAATGTTGATACCGGTGGAAAAGCACTTCTTTCTATGTATAGGGCAGTGAACTAAAAAAAAAGTGTCCTTTCTCGATACATAACATTGTATAAGTCAACCCAAGTCGCTTCTTCATCTCCGGGAATCCGGTAAGGTACTTTTGGAACACCAATGGGCATATTAGATTAATATTATTATATTATAGTAAGAAAACTACACTTTAATATATAAACATAAGAATGGAAGAGAAAGAAAGAACCTGAGAAGAGCTTAGTTGGAACTCTTTACCGGGATCATAGGGGCTATGCTCCCCTCTCTCTGTCTCAGTCCCAGCCAACGGCATAGCAACACCTACTCTTCCTTCTGATGCAGCCTTCCTGGATCCATAATTTGGCTTCCTCGTTTATTGATTGCTTGCAATCGCCACAACACCATTGAGTGAGCGTCATAGAATCCTCAAGGCGTGAAGTAGAAGTTCTTCGAACCTTGATTGTGTGTGTTCGTGCCCACTCCAATAGAGCATTTGGCCCTGTGAGCTTTGACTACGAAAGCTACCTATGTCAATCAGTATAGCCACTAGAGGGATTGGAACAGGTATATTCCTTCTCAGACAGTACTTTAAGACAAACACGGTTCACAAGGTGGATTTTCTATCTATTAGTTGACTACGGAGCTTCCTCATCCCGACCTATCTATATGTGAAAAGCTCTCCGCCAGAATCTTCGTAGTAGTAAGTCGTGGGTTACAAGCTGTCCCTTCCTCAAACCACCCCGCAATAGATATAGGGTTTACCAACCTCAGGCATGGACATAGACACCAGATCATTTTGATAGAAATGAGGTAGACTGGAAGCTGAAGCCAATAGACCAATGGAACTAATCAATCACTTGCTTTCCCGAACTGGACAGCAGGATTTTATCAGCACTGGACTTGAATCGCGTCGATGACTCTAATCTTTAGAGACAGAAGCAGATGGGAGAAGGTTGGATATGGATCATGATCAAGTCTACCTCGTAAGCCACTTAAAGATCTTTGAGCAGCTCGAGAGAGAAATCCGTCTTCATTGGTACAAAATAACCTTCGCCCCCCTTTTTTGTTATGGGATGGTGGTTCCTGTCTATCAACTAAGGTTATAAATTGATTCTATAAGAATCTAGTAGATCACGCACCTATTGTATTTAGTGTGATCTTGTGGGAGAGTAAGGAATCGCACCCTTAGCGTGAGGGGAATAGCCGGTTTCCTTTCCTTAACTAGACTACCTTACGGTAGCTCGACTGGGCACGTCAACGTATGTATTCTGTCTTCCCAATCAAACATTAGTCATTGCAGCTATTTCATCTGGTCTACTAGAGTAGAGAGATCTCTCACTTCACTGCACATCGCACTAACTAATAGCTAGCCGCCTCACGGATCACCTTATTATGTGCAGCTAAAGCGGGGTGTGTGCATTGTTCAACTAGAGCCGAGGAGGACAAAAGAATAAGGAACAATAGGTTCGCTACCCGATTTCAATAGTTTCCTTGATTTGAAATCAATCCAATATCCTTTCGAGAATCTAGAGTGATATCAACAACCTCCTAGTTGAAGTACAGACGAGGAAGCAGCCTATTAGTTTCAGTCCAGTCCAGGAAAGGAAGGCAATCGATTCAATTCATTCCCCAATTTCAGGCTTGGTGCTGCGCATTATTAAGAATATCATATAGGAAGATGGACTAGCTCGAGACCTTGGCTTCAACCAATCAATTGAATCTTGGGACACATTGAATTCTTAGATATTGCTTAAGGGATCACCACATATATTTCTCAGATTATCATGTCTGTCTCGTCTTGCTATTTCCATCGACCAACCATGAGAGTGTTAATCAACTCCACCTGGAGGAAGTGTCAAAGGCGTCTGTCTATCAGTTATCGATAGATCGAACAAACCTAAAGGATCTGGTGGTTGTGTAATTGTAAGATTACTGATCATGGGATACGGATCTAGTTCCTGGCTCTGCCTACGCAGAGCTGAGTCGGATAGTCTTGAAGAGATGTCTTGGAATGTTTGATGGCCGTGAAAGTAAGAATTATTTGATTTAGCCATAATTCGCCTACTTTACTTTAGAGGACTAGCTCTTCCTATTGGACTCGTGGGATTGGAGACAGCACAACCTCAGGTTCACTATCTTCTTTAGAGTGGGACAGATAGACTAGAATGGGCTGGTTTTTCAAAAGACTTGAACACCCATCCGATATAGACTCATCGAAGGCAATGCGATAGGTCGTAGCCTGGGAGATAGGGGTTGAGCAACCAAGCGAACAAGGGCTCGTACTGTCGGAGGGTCCACAGGTTCCATTCTTGATCTGATTTCTCGCTATCTTATTCGGTGGTACAAAACGAAATACGACTCCTATTCTTGCCCGATGTAGGTAGCCACGCCCACTCTAATTCCATCCAATGTATACCACACTTTGGTAGAAGTTAAGCGCTTAAGCAGCTCCAGAAGCTGCAGAGAGGTGAAAGCTGGAAAGCCAATAGCCAGAATTCTTTTGGCAATAGTGGAATAGCCAGCTAATACTGGTGCAAGCTCGGGTATCGAGCAACACTACCTAGTAACCATACCATACCATACATCTACTAAACAGAGGATGACATAGCCAATAAAGGATTGGTAATTCCTGTCAGAAGAAGAATCAGAGGAATCGAAGCAATCATAAAAGCAGGAAATTGCAATGCCTTCTCCACCCCGTGTTGATAAAACAATTGTATTTAGCGCGCCTCAAGCCTCCTTCCTCGGGGTAGGTCCCGCGTATGACCCAACCCATCTCCCGAAGGCAGGCAGGTTCGGAAATAGCTTGCGCAGAAGCGAGAACCCCAGTCCATATCTAAAAAAAAATATGTAGTTTTTGTAAGCGAGCTGAGGAATAAAAGTAAGAAAGATCCGCAAGAGAAGAAAGGACCTGGGACAGAAGAAAGAACCGAACCCTATAGTTGTACAGAATTCCGTTTGTCCGCTTTCCATTTCGACCACTCGCTCCTATGTATGAAGAATGGCTCTTCCTTGTCTTCATCTTTTCCAATCGACTGCCTTCGGGCGGATCCACACACGGATATCGAGTCAGTCTAGTGGCTCATGCTGCTTAATAGTGGAGGCGGGTAACAACTGCTCTTTCTTCTCG